>NW_026728042.1:207500-512500 GCF_030684315.1 Stegostoma tigrinum | reverse complement strand
GCCATTCATCTAAGTTCTTATGACACTTACAAAACATGATGTAGCAAAGACACCCAACGTGCTGTCTCTATGATAACAAGGGGTCGAGCTGAATGAGCACAGCATGCCGAGCAGCATCAGAGGAGTCGGAAAGCTGACATTTTTGGTCTAGATCTTTCGTCAGAAAATGGACGCTAAAGAATCTGAGATAACAGCTGTCGAGCTGGATGATGCTGCTTGGCTTGTTGTGTTCATCCAGCTCTACACTTTGTTATCTCAGATTCCCCAGCATTGGCAGTTCCCGCTAACTATGTGGGCGCTCCAGTTTCCTCCCACAGACCAAAGATGTGCAGGCTCGGTGGATTGGCCATGCTAAATTGCCCGTAGTGTTCAGGGGTGTGTGGGTTCGAGGGGGATGGGTCTGGCTGGGATGCTTCAATGGGCGGTGTGGACTTACTGGGCTGAAGGGCCTGTTGCCACACTGTAGGTAATCTCATCTCTGAGCATGTGCCTCTGTCTCAGTTCTATCACAACTGCATTGAGACTTACCCTTCGTAATGGTCCTCTAATAATGGGGCACTTCCTCGAGACTGACCATACAGAATTGAGTCGCTGCCTCAGCATTGACCGCTTGACAATGAGCCACTGGTTCTGAATAGAGCTGCAATACCTCAGTCCTGACCCTCCATTCATGGGGCATGCCTTGAATTCTGACACCTGCACAATGAGGCACTGCCTCTGACAGCAGTGCACTCCCTCAGTTCTGACCCACTCAGCACTGAAGATCTAACAGTGCTTCAATATATCAGTGTTGATCCTATGAGAATGAGGCAGGCAGTCAGTGCTGAGCCTCTGATAGAGCTGCATAAAGCTCATTCCTGATGATTTAAACACATGCATACCCTCAATTCTGACACTGAGGCACTGCCTCAGAATGGACCATCTGACAATGATGCAATACCTCAGTTCTGACCCTCTGACAGTTCTGCAACACCTCAATCCGCACCCTTCAATCAGGAGGCACACCCTCAATTATGAGCCCTTTGTGGGTTCGTTCTGTAGCAATACCTCATTGCTGCAGTGTCAGTGCTGAGAGCGGGCCTTTTTAGTTCACTCATCAGGACCTAAGGCACTGGCTAATTGTCAGCAGCTCAGTTCTGAGGCAACGTCTCTTTGACAGAGTGTCAGCACCAAGGCAGACCCTCACTGTAATGGTGTCAGAATTAAAAGATTGTCATTCAGAGGGTCTAAGAAGTGGTGTTTCAGATCAGTCAGAGGGTCTATACTGAGGCATTTCAGATCAGTCAGAGGGTGCCTCATTTTAATGCAGTAAGACTTGACAGAATGCCTCATTGTCAGAGGGTCAGAGCCAAGTCAGTGCCTCATTATCAGACACAGTCCAAAGAGAGGGGCTTGATGTCAGTAGCTCTGTTATAAGGTGATACCTCATTGAAGGATCATTCTTGAGTGTGTGCCGCATTGTTCGTGGGTCAGTACGGAAGCAGTGCCTCAAAACTGGGGAGAGCCACGTAATTAGAGATTTGGTGCTGAGGTCAGTGCCTCATTGTTACAGGGTTAGTTCTGAGGCAGGCTCACATTGCTAGAGGGTTAGTTCTGAGTGAGTATATTAGTTGTACACAGTAAATACTGAGTCAGTACCTCAATGCATTGGGTTCAGAGTTGATGGAGTACAACATGATCAGAAGTTCAGTCCTGAACGATTGCAGCTCTGTCAGAGGGTCAGAACTGAGGGGGCAGTGCTTTACTGTCAGTGGATCAGTTCTGACACAGTACCTCATTGCTGGAGGGTCAGATCTGAATGAGTACCACATTGTCAGAAGGTCAGTACTCAGCCAGTGCCTCAAACAGAGAGTACCCATGCAAATAAGCAGTAAAAACACCCATGTAAATTAAATCTTAAAACACAGAGGCTCCTGCAAACAAACCCTAAAACAGACAGCCTCCTGGAAATAAACCCAAAAACACAGAATGCTCTGCAAATAAACTCAAAAACACAGATGGGACTGTAAATAAACCATAAGACGCGGAGCTCATTGTTTCAGGGATTTTTTTAAACAAAGACCCAACCGTAACAAAATCATGAAATGAAAATCCTCCTGTAAATAAATGCTAAAACCTAGAGCTCACTGGAAATAAATCCTAAACTACACTGCTCACTGTAAATAAACCAGACAGCCTTCTGAAAATAAACCTTAGAATACAGCCTTTTCATGTAAAACTTAAATCACAGAGCTCTTTGTAAATAACCCTAAAACACAGGCCTCATTGTAAATAAACCCGAAAACAGAAAACTCCCCCCCGCCAGTGGAGAAGCACTGCAACACAGAGCCCCCTGTATAGAAGCCATAAAGCACAGATCTACCCTGTAAATTAAGTCAAAAACATACAGGACACTGTAAAACACAGAGCCCCCTACAATTGTACACTCAAATACTCAGACCCCTTTAAAATGAACTCTAACACACATCCCCCAGGAAGTAGACAGGAAAAGACAGGGCTGAATAAAGCCGAAAACACAGCGCACCTCTTCACGCACCCGAATACTGAGCCGACCTGTGAACTATCTGTAAGACAGGGCCCTTCACAAATAAACCCTAAAAGACAGAGCTCGCGATAAATAAAGAGCGCCCTGTAAATCAACTCTAAAACACTGAGTAAAAACCCAAAGAACTGCGGATGTTGCAAATCAGAAAACAAATACAAAGTTGCTGCAAAAGCTCAGCAGGTCAGGCAGCATTTGTCAGTTGAAAAACAGAGCTAACCGGTTCCGGTTCGGTGACCCTTCCACAGAACCTCCCTCAGTTCTGCTGGGCTTTTCCAGAAACTTTGTTTTTGTTCTTGATTTGCAGCATCCGCAATTATTTCAGTTTTCAATTCACCAGGCAGTCAGTAACATCAAATGGTTGTGTATCACATATTTACCAGTCAGACTCAAACACGCCGTGCTCGTTCGCTCACGTGGTCTGAGAGAACAAGGTGTCGAGCCGGATGAACACAGCAGGCCAAGCAGCAGGAAGGCTGACGGTTCGGGCCTGGACCCTTCTTCAGAAAAGTGGTCACTTGTTAATCTTGTAACCTTTGGCCCTGAATATCCTGTGGTCTGCCCTGTTTACTCATATCGGTTAGCACTGAACAAGGCTTCCGGAGGCTGGCTGGTGTGTCTTTAGTGATACAGGGCCAATCGCCTTCAAATATCCTTTTGTGTGGTTTTTGTGTGACATTATATCATAAGCCTCTTTACTGTTGCACTAAAGGTCCTCTTTACCGACGCAGCACTCCATGTGACCACTATCGCGCTCTCATTCATTCATAACTTTACTGACCACTCACTAGGGTCCTCTGTTTACTGTTACGCATTTCATTCATTCATTCATAAAATTGCGATCTTGCCATACTTTTCACTAATAAAGGGAGACTATAAATTAAAATGTTCCTTCCACGCATTACTGCCTTTTCACAGTTTGAACTCGTGTTGCTGACAGTGTCCAAACCTGTGTCTACATCAGAGTCAATCCCTGACTATGTGTTAATTTTCTAATCTATTCAGAACACTATCTTCCCATCCATCGTGTCACCCGAAACTATGAATAATTACAATATTAATCAGCCCTCAACAAACGTCTCCCAGGACTTGAATTGCTGGCGGGACATCAAACAAGTTTCTGCTTTACCACGTCTCTGTGAGATACATATTGAATAGGGCCCGCGATCACTTTCAGAAAGTTCTTACTCTCTCTCAAAACAGCTCTTCCGTGAAATTGAGCGAGAAGAATGAGAAGGTCGGCAATAGTGAAATCTCAAGTCCCGGCCGCGGTAATCAGGCCACTGACCTTTCTGCTGTCATCAACTGATTGTCAGTCCAATCAAATCACATCGGGTTGATAATCTTTCTGGTGTCGTCTAATTTTAAAAAAATAAAAAGGATCCACACCAGTCATTGCCCTATTTCAAATACCTCAGTCCTGTCCCTGCAATAGCCCTCAATCCTGACCCGATTGGCCGTCGGACAACACTGCACGTCTACGGTACTGACCCTCTGACCATGAGGTACTCTCACAATGAGATGTTATTGTATAACATCCCATTGATTTCGATACTTCTGCAAATTAAAGTCTTTTATCTGCCTACGCACAGGGATGCAGGCACTGCCCTGAAGCTTCCTGCCCAGCTAGGAATTCAGTGTAAAACTTTTGCAACTCTTTGTCTTCCCACACATCGGTATGCAGACACTGTCTGAAGCTTCCTGACTGAATACAATTAGAATTAAACTGTGTCAAATAGGGTTCGGTGGGGAACATTTGTAAAGGTGTGAAATTTCTAAAGCATGCAATTTCTGTCGCTGACAAAGGGGCCAGGGCACTGAATTTGTGATTTCAAGTTCCCAGTGTGTCTGGCTAGAACAATCTGTCCGGATAACAACTTGAAATCGCCTCATGCCATCAGCAGCCACTTCAAGAGCAATCGATACTATATCCTGTGAAAATGGGAACTGCAGATGCTGGAAAATCCAAGATAATAAAATGCGAGGCTGGACGAACACAGCAAGTCCAGCAGCATCCTGAGATGTGCTGTGTTCATCCAGCCTCACATTTTATTATCTTCGGGACGAAATCCTGGTCTTTTATGTTCTTGATATAATAATTGTTCGGTATCCTGTCTTTGTCTGTTGTAGTAATTGTTTTATGTATCATGTAATTGTAAAATGTGTAATTATTTTATGTATCATGTATTTTGTAAAGTATGAAGAGCGGGGACTGTCCGCTGCTCGGGGAGAATTACCTGCGAGACTCTGCGCTCTGTGCCGGGTTAAGTACTGTGATTCTCTACAGCTTGTACTTGCTTGGTAATAAAAGGATTCGTGTTTTCCTAAACAGGTCAGTGTCTTGATATTGCAACAAATCCGTGAGGGTCTCCGAAAACGAACATGACAACAGTACTGATTCGCTGACAGTGAGGTCCTCCATCAGTACTGACCCTCTGACAATGAAGTGCTCCCTCAGTACTGACCCTCTGACAGTGAGGTTCTCCCTCAGTACTGACCCTCTGACAGTGAGGTAGTCCCTCAGTACTGACCCTCTGACAGTGAGGTTCTCCCTCAGTAGTGACCCTCTGACAGTGAGGTACTCCCTCAGTACTGATTGTCTGACAGTGAGGAACTCCCTCAACGCTGACCCTCTGACAGTGAGGTACTCCCACAGTACTGATTCTCTGACAGTGAGGTACTCCCTCAGTAGTGACCCTCTGACAGTGAGGTACTCCCTCGGTACTGATTCTCTGACAGTGAGGTTCTCGCTCAGTACTGACCCTCTGACAGTGAGGTACTCCCTCAGGACTGATTCTCTGACAGTGAGGTACTCCCTCAGTACTGACCGTCTGACAGTGACGTACTCCCTCAGTACTGATTCTCTGACAGTGAGGTACTCCCTCAGTACTGACCCTCTGACAGTGAGGTGCTCTCTCACTCCAGTACTCTCACAGTGCTGCAATAACCATCATCCAATGGTACTCCCTCAAATCTGACTCTTTGACAAAGAGACCCTGCCTCAGAACTGACTTGCTGACTGCGGTACTAACTCAATCCGACTAATTCGCAGTGCTGCAGTGGGAGCTGTGTTTTTTCATGTTGATTTACAGTGGGCTTTCTGTTTTAGGCTTTATTAACTGGAGGTCCTGTGTTTTGGGGTTTGTTGACAGTCGCCTCTGCGAGTTTATTTGCAGGAGGCTTAGTTTAAGGGAGGATTTGCTGGGGGCACTGTGTTTCAGGATTTATTTACTTGGAGCTCTATGTTTTACACTTTATTCACAGGGACTCTGGCTTTTATGGTTTCTTTTACATTTTAGTTCCTGAATGACTCTTCTTAGGATTTATTTAAAGGGGTGTCTGTGCTTGAGAGCATATTTACAGGGTTAACAAGGTGTAGAGCTGGATAAACACAGCAGGCCAAGCAGCAGCAAAGGAGCAGGAAGGCTGGCGTTTTGGGAAAGACCCTTCTTCAGAAATGGTAGGGGGAGGGGGATCTGAAATAAATAGGGAGAGAGGGGGAGGCAGACAGAAAATGGATAGAGGAGAAGATCGGTGGAGAGGAGACAGACAAGCCAAAGAGGCAGGGATGGAGCCAGTAAAGGTGAATGTAGGTGGGAGTTAGGGAGGAGATAGGTCAGTCCAGGGAGGACGGACAGGCCAAGGGGGCAGGATGAGGTTAGTAGGTAGGAGATGGGGCTGGGTTTTGAGGTGGGAGGAATGACAGGTTAGGGACCCTGTACCCCAATGGTGTCAATGTGGACTTGACAAACTTCAAAATCTCCCCTCCCCTGACCGCATTCCAAAACCAGCCCAGCTGGTCCCTGCCTCCCTAACCTGTCCTTCCTCCCACCTATCCCGTCCTCCCACTTAATTTCTCCTCTATCCGTCTTCTATCGGCCTCTCCTCTCTCCCTATTTATTTCACAACCCCCTTCCCCTCCCCCATTTCTGAAGAAGGGTCTCGGCCCGAAACGTCAGCTTTCCTGCTCCTCTGGTGCTGCTTTTCCTGCTGCGTTCATCCAGCTCTTCACCTTGTGACGACAGTCACAATGATCTTTAATTGTAAACTAATCTGTCATATTATGTAATAAAATGTGAGGCTGGATGAACACAGCAGGCCAAGCAGCATCTCAGGAGCACAAAAGCTGACGTTTCGGGCCGAGACCCTTCATCAGAGAGCATCTCTGATGAAGGGTCAAGGCCCGAAACGTCAGCTTTTGTGCTCCTGAGATACTGCTTGGCCTGCTGTGTTCATCCAGCCTCACATTTTATTATCTTGGAATTCTCCAGCATCTGCAGTTCCCATTATCTCTGACATATTATGTGATCTGTTAAGGTTACAATGGTTCCCGTGCCTCCTATGGAATACACAAATGCTCTCCCTCAGCTCTGTCTCTGGGAATGCAAAGCTGCTTTCTTCAACGCTACCCTCAGAGATAACACCAGCTTTAAACCTAAGCCTCGTCTCAGCCCTAATGTTCACACTTGCATAAACATGAAGCCTAGCCTCAGCCCTAAATCTTATTTACTGGGGGCTCTGCGTTTATGGTTATGTACTTTATGTACTTGAGCTCTGTGCTTTAGGTTTTATCTAATGTGGGTTCTGTGTTTAATAAGAACCAAAAGAACTGTGGATGCTGTAAATCAGGAACAAAAACAAAGTTGCTGGAAAAGCTCAGCAGGTCTGGCAGCATCTGTGGAGGAGAAAAACGAGTTAACTTTTCAGGTCCAGCAACCCTTCCTCAGAATGGAAGGGTACCCAGGCTCGAAAAATTAACTCATTTTTCTCCTCCACAGGTGCTGCCAGACCTGCTGAGCTTTTCCAGCAACTTTGTTTCTGTGTTTAATAGTTTATTTGCAGAAGGTTCTGTGTTCTAGGTTTTATTTACAGCAGGTTCTGTGTTTTCAGGCTTTTTACAAGGGACTCTGTGTTTTAGGAAAATTTACGAGCGGCTCTTTGTTCTGAGTTTCTTTTTTACAGTGATCTCCGTGTTTTAGGGAATATTTACGGTGAACTCTGATTTAGAGCTTGTTTACAGAGGGCACTGTGTTTTAGGGTTTATTTACAGCTAGCTTTGTGTCAGGGTTTATTTACAGGGAGCTCTCTGATTGAGGGTTTGTCGGTAGTGAGATCTGTGTTTACGGTTTATTTACAGTGAGATGTGTGTTTTTCGAGTTTATTCACAGGGTTTTCTGTATTTCATGGTTTATTTACAGGGTTTTCTGTGTCTTTGGGTTTGTTTACAGTGATCTGTGTTTTAGGGTTTATTTACAGTGAACTCAGCGTTACAGGGTTTATCTTCAGGGCCCTCTCTTTTTTGGGCTGATTAACACGGTACTCTGTGATTTAGGGCACATTTACTGGAAACTCTTGTGTTTTAGGATGTACATAGGTATTAGAGGGTCAGTACGGAGGGAGTGCCAGGCATCAGCCCTCACCCTAACCTTAGCCCAAACCCTAACCTTCGCCATCGGCCTAACCCTAACCAGAACAGGAAAGAGCCTAAGGGGCCAAATTGTGGGTACGCACCCTTAAATGGAAGGAGAGGGGCACCTTCTTCCCCCTCTCCCCCAACCCGACCTACACCCCCACCCCCACACCCTATCCCATCCCCCATCCCAAAACCCTATTCGCACTCCCCCTCTACTTTTTATTCGAAAGAGGAATCCAAAATTAGCGGTGTGCATCCATAATCCCTATTTCTGGGGGCGCGGGGGTGCTAGATAACCCCCAGATTAGGGTTGCGCCAAAATAAATGCAGCCTCTGGCACCCTCTCGCCCTGCCCCCCCACCCCGCAACCTGACCTTCACGAGAAGGGGGTGGGTGCCTTCCGCCTTCAAAGGGTTGGTTTGTCGGGAGGGCGGAGATTGGGAACCGATGCTGCCTTTCGGGGACCGAGCCGGCAGATCGCAGCAAAGATGAGCACCAACATGGGCGGGCCGCCAGGGGGCTGCAGTCACAAGAAACATCGTATGGGCCCAAGCTATGCCTGCCTTTTTGTAGGTTGCATGGAACAGTCCCTCTTCCGTAGTTACACTGGCCCGAAACCCACCTCTTCCTCCATAACATTAACGACTGTATCGGCGCCGCCTCGTGCTCCCACCAGGAGCTTGAACAGTTCATCCACTTCACCAACACCTTCCACTCCAACCATAAGTTCACCTGGACGATTTCTAATACCTGTTCACCTGGACTATTTCTAATACCTGTCTCACCTTCCTGGACCTCTCTGTTTCCATCTCCGGCAACAACCGAGAAACTGATATCTATTTCACCGACTCCCACAGCTACCTCGAATACATCTCCTCCCACCCACCTTCCTGCAAAAATAACATCCCCTGTTCTCAATTCCTTCACCTCCGCCACACCTGCTCCCAGGATGAGGCATTCCACTCCAATACATCTCAGGTTTCCAAATATTTCAAGGACCGCAAATCCTCCCCCCGACCCCCACAGTGGTCGAGAACGCCCTTGACCGCGTCTCCCACATTTCCCGTAATTCATGCCCCCTCTCCGCAATAACAACCAAAACACAATCCCCCTCATCCTCACGTACCACGCCACCAACCTCTGGATCTAACGTATCATCCTCCAACCATCATCTGCAATCCGACTCCACCAAAGACATATCTCCCTCCCCACCCTTATCTGCTTTCTGGAGGGACCACTGTCTCTGTGACTGCCTTGTCTGCTCCGCACTCCCCTCCAGCCCCAATACACCTGGCACATTTTTCCCTGCAACTGCAAGAAGTGCTACACCTGCCCCTACACCACTCCCCTCACTCCCCATCCCAGGCCCTAAGAACACTTTGCACCTCAAGCAGATGTTCACCTGCACATCTGCCAATGTGGTATACTGCATCCACCGCTCGCGTTGTGGCATCCTCTACATTGGGGAAACCAAGTGGAGGCTTGGGGACCGCTTTGCAGAATACCTACACTTAGTTTGCACTGAAAACTGCGCCTCCCAGTCGCGAACTGTTTCAACACCCCCTCCCATTCCTCAGACAACATGTCCATCTTGAGCCTCCTGCAGTGCCACAACGATGTCACCCGAAGGTTGCAGGAACAGCATCTCATATTCCGCTTGGGAAACCTGTGGCCCAATGGTGTCAATGTGGGATTCATAAGCTTCAAAATCTCTCCTCCCCCTACCGCATCCCAAAACCAGCCCTGCTCGCCCTTGCCTCCCTCCCCTTGTCCTTCCTCCTACCTCAAGCCCCAACCTCTGCCTCCTACCTACTAACCTCATCCCGCTCCCTTGACCTGTCCATCCTCCCTGGACTGACCCAGCTCCTTCCTACATCCCCATCTACACTCACCTTTACTGGCTCCATCCCCACCTCTTTGACCTGTCTGTCTCCTCTCCACCTACCTTCTCCTCTATGCGTCTTCTATCCATCTCCCCCTCTCTCCCTCGTTATCTCAGAACCTCCTTCCCCTTCCCAATTTCTGACGAAGCATCTAGGCCTGAAACATCAATCTTCCTGCTCCTCTGATGCTTGACCTGCTGTGTTCATCCACCTCTACACCTTGTTATCTCAGATTCTCCAGCATCTGCTGTTCCTACTATCTCTGCTAATGCAGAAAACTTGTTTGATATCCTGCAAGCTATTCAAGCCCTGGGAGACGGTTGCTGAGGGCTGATTAATATTATGCTTCTTCAAACGATGACACGATGGTATTGTTCTGAATAGGTTAGAAAATTAACATGTACTCAGGGATAGACACTGATGTAGACACACGTTTTGCAGCTGTCAGCAAAATAAAGCCGTGAGGATTAAAACTGTGAAAGGGCTGTAAATGGGGTGGAAGGAGCATTTTAATTCAGTCTCCCTTTCACAGTGAAACGTATGACAAGATGGCAATTTTATGAATGAAATGCGGTAATATTAAACAAGATTTGCCAGTCAGAGGTCAGTAAAGTTATGGATGAATGAGAGCGTGAGAGCGCTAATATGTAGTGCTTGTGGGCGCATTGGTAAAGAGGACCTTTTGTACAACAGTATAGTAAAGAGGCTTGCACCAGTAATTATTTACCAAAATTCACTGGAATCTGGGCTGGTTCCCGCAGATTGTAAACTTCCTTTTTAAACAGTGGTGTCACATTGGCTGTTTTCCAAAAAGCACGTAACTATAGGTCAGTTAGCTTAATTTCGGTTGTTGGGAGAATGCGTGAATCCATCATTAAGGAAGATAATAGCAAGACAACTGGATATAAATTGTCTCATTGGGAACAGCCAGCATGGGTTCATGAAGGGGAGGTCATGATTAACTAATTTGGTGGAATTCTTTGCGGACATACTTGCATGGTGGACAATGGAGAACCTGTGGATATCATGTATCTGGATTTCAAGAAGGCATTTGACTAGATGCCAAGGCTGCAACATGAGATAAAGTTGCATGACATTACAGGTAATGTATTGGCATGGACAGAGGATTGATTGACTAGCAGAAAACAAAGAGTCGGGGTAAATGGGTGTTTATCTGGTTGGCGGTCAGTGGCTAGTAGTGTGTCTCAGGGATCAGTGTCGGGACTGCAAATGTTTACAATTGATACAGATGATTTATAGTCGGGGATGAAGTGTGGTGTGTCAACATTTGCAGATGGCACTAAGATGAGAGGTAGAGCAAAGTGTGCAGAAGAACTGAAGGCCTGCAGATGGTTATACAGTCTAAGTGAGCGGGCAATGGTCTGGCAGATGGAGTTCAATGTCAATAAATGTGAGGTCATCCATTTTGATAGGAATAACAACAAAGTAGGCTATGGTTCAAATGGTAAAAAAATTGCAGCATGTTACTGTGCAAAGTGACTTGGGTGTCGTTGTGCAGGAATCGCTCAAAGTAATATTGTAGCAGGTAATTATAAAGGCAAATAGAATTTTGTCTGTCATTGCCAGAAGGATGGAGTTTAAAAACAGGGAGGCTATGCTGCAGCTGCATAGGGTCCTGATGAAGCTCCACCTGGACTACTGTGTGCAGTTTTGGTCTCCTGACTTGAGAAGGGATATACTCTCACTGGAGGGGGCACAGAGGAGACTGACTTGGTTGATTCTAGACTTGAGAGGGTTGGAATATGAGGAGAGACTGAGTTGGCTGGGATGATACTCATTGGAATTCAGAAGAATGAGGGGAGACCTTATAGAAACATACAAGATTATGAAGGGAATAGATAAGGTGGAGACAGGGAGGTTGTTTCCACTGGCAGGTGAAACGAGGACGAGGCGGGTATAGCTCAAAATAAAAGGAAGCAGATGTCAGGACAGGAGGAACTTCTTCACCCAAAGGGTTGTCAATCTGTGGAATACCCTGCCCAGTGAAGCAGTTGAAACTACCTCGCTGCATGTGTTTAAGGCAAGACCAGATCACGTTATGAACATGAAAGGAATTTAGGTTGATGGTGAGCGAGTGGGTGAGTGGGGCTGAGTCTCAAAAAGATCAGCCAGGATCTTATTGAACAGCGGGGCAGTCTCGAGGGGCCGGATGGCCTACTCCTGCTTAGTTCTGATGTTTTTCTATTATAATGTTATAGAGCCTCACAGAAAAAGGATATTTTAAAGCAATTGACCCTGCATTACTGAAGACGCGCCAGCCAGAGATTCTGCGGAAGGATCACCTGACCCAACTCTTTCTTTTCCCTCACAGATGCTGTCAGACTTGCTGAGCTTTTCCAGCAACTTTGGATATTTTCCCTGATTTGCAGCATCCGCAGTTCTTCCGGTTTTTACTGTATGTTTTGGTATTTATTTACAAGGGGCTCTTTACTTACAGCCAGCTCTGTCTTTTAGGGTTTATTTGTAAGGGGCCCTGTTTTACGGATAATATACAGGTCGGCTCGATGTTGGGGTGTATTGACAGGTGCTCTGTGCCTTCGGCTTTGTTTCGAAGGAGCCCGGTATTTCACCTTTTACTTCCTGGGGAATATGTGTTCGTGTTCGTTTAAAGGGGTCTCTGTATTTGAGCGGACAATTACAGGGGGTGAAGTTGATATTGTAGAAGTTTGTTTAAACAGGACTCTGTGTTTTAGGGGTTATTTACAGTGAAGCCCGCTTTTTACGGATGATAGAAAGGTGTTTGAGGGCCTCTGTGCAGGCGGCTCCGTGTGTGAGGGCGAGGAGTGCGGCTGAAGCTTGGTTTAGTTTGGGCCTGAGGCTCTGGTGAGTGCCGGATTGGGCGAGCGTGAGGTCTGAGCTTTTCCAGCAATTTTGTTTTTGTTCCTGATTTTACTGTATCCACAGTTCCTTTTAGTTTTTACTTTTTTTTAGTGTTTATCTACAGGGGGCTCTGAATGTCAGGGTTTATGCACTGGGGTTCCTGTGTTTTAGGCTTTATTTCACGGGTGCTGTTTGTTTTTGGAGGCTCTCTTCTTTAGTGTTCATTTACAGGGCCATCTGTGTTTGGGGTTTATTCACAGTGAGCTTCGTGTTTTTGGGGTAATTTAGTGGGTTCTGTGTGTTCGGACTTAGATACGGGGGCTCTGTTTTCGGGTTCAGTCAAAGGGGCCTTTTTTTTAAGGAGTTATTTACAGGGCGCTCTATGTTTTAGGGTTGGACATCAGCGACCATCTCACAATGATCACTCCCACAGATCTGACCCGCCGACAGTCCTGCAATCTGTTAGTCCTGAGCATCTCATCATGTCGCACTCCCATCAAATCTTACCCTCTGATAAAGAGGCACTTTCTCAGACCAACACAGTGAGAATGCCACAATTCCTCACTCCTGACAAAGTGCTAACTTCTGACAGAGGTAATTCCTCAGTGTTGAGCCTCCAATAGAAATGCAATACTTCCGTACTGACCTTCTGAATGGGTTGCTCACCATTAATTCTGAACCCGTTCCAATGAAGCTCCTCCTCTGTGTTCAGTCTCTCATAATAATCCACTCTGGCTGTTCTGATCCTCTGACAATGCTGCAATTATGTATGAATTATTATCTTGTATTATCAGTACAGGACTCCCTCAATGCTTCCTCCATTACACTGAGGTCTATCCTTGAAATAGGCTCCAACAAACCTGCTCTTATTTAACGGGCCAGGCATTGCTTCACTTGTACAGATTTTGTCAAGTCCTGCTGATGTTTCTGGGAGGACTTTTTCTGACACCTCAGAATTGACCCGTGACAATGTTGCACTCCCCCCTCACTTATGACTGCACCTGAGCTGCAATACCTCGGGGCTAACCTCCTAATTATGTAGCACCCATGAATTCTAAGCTCCTAAAATGAGATACTGCCTCAGTATTGACCCTCTGTTACTCATGCACTAAGTCAGAACAACCCTCCAGCAATGTGACCCTGCCTCAGAACTGACACTGAGAATGAGGCACTCCTTCAGCACTGCATCTCTAATCATACATTACATTGAGACATTCCTTGTGTACTGACCCTTTGAACAATCAGGCATTCCCTCAGTACTGACAGTCTGACGATTGTGCACTCCTCCCTCAGTACTGGACCTCTGATAATGAGGCACTCCCGTAGTACTGACGTCTCATAGACCTGTAACACCTCAGCCCTTATGCTCTGATAGTGTTTCAATACCTCAGTACTGACCCTCTGACAACGGGTCAGTGCCTCAGAACTGTCCCCCTGACAATAAGGGAAACCGTCATCTTGACCCACTGCTTCTGAGGCCCTCCCTCCACACTGACCTCCCAGTGCAAAACTATTTCAGTGCTGGCCCTTGAAATGTGAACAACTTCCTTAATTCTGTCCCCCTTAAATGGCAGCACTCCCTCAGCACTGACCCTTTGACAATAACGCACTCCCACATTTTTGACCCTGTGACGATGAGGCACTCCCTAACCCCTGATGCTCAGACAGCGCTTCAATACTTCAGTACTGATACTCTGACAATGAGGCACTCTGTCAGGACTGACCCCAGGATAGAACTGTAATATGTCACAACTGACTTGATAATTTTTTAGCAGCCTCTCAGTCTGACCCCACTACAATGAGGCACTGGATCAGTCTGGACCGCCTCTGACAAATGCGCTCCATCAGAACTAAACCTCTCACAAAGAGGGACTGCCTCAAGACAATGCTGTGATTGAGTCAATCCCTTAGCCCTGAATCTCTGATCATGTGGCTCTGTCTCAGCTCTGTCACCATTACCTTGAGACTTACCCTCCGTAATGTTCCTCTAACAATGAGGCACTTCCTCAACACTGACCATCCAGCATGGAGTCACTGCCTCAGCACGGACCACTTGACAACGAGACACTGGTTAAGAACTGACCTGCTCACAGAGCTGCAATACCTCAGTGCTGACCCTCTCATCAAGGGACACTATCTGAATTCTGACACCTGCATAATGAGGCACTGCCTCAGCGTTCACCCTCTGGCAAACTCCTGAGGACCCCCTGTAAAGACTGACAGTCTCCCTGGACGTCCTATAAATACTGACAGTCTCTCCTGGACCCACAATGAACACTGACACACTCCGCAGGGGCTCTTTGTAAATACCCACACACACACACACACACATACACAGGGACACCCTGTAAATATTGACACACACACACACACAGGGACACCCTGTAAATATTGACACACGACCTGGTAATCCCCTGTCAAGACCAACAGAGTCCCCGGGGACACACTGTAAATATTGACACATCTGTGTGACCCCCTGGAAATACTGACAAAGCCCCTGAAATCACCTGTAAAACTGACACACTCCGTGGGACCCCCTGTAAATATTGACACAGTCCCAGCAAATCCTGAAAATACTGACAGTCCCTGGGACCCTCTGCAAAGACTGACGCATTTCCCGGGGCCCCCTTTAAATACTGAAAAATTCCCGCGACCGACAGGGGTTCAGGGACTGTGTCAGTATTGACAGGGGCTCTTGGTGAGAGTGTCAGTATTTACAGGGTGTTGCGGGCAAGTTGTAATTATTTACAGGTGCTCCCGGGAGTGTGTCAGTAGTTGCAGGCGGTCCCATAGAGGGTCAGTATTTACAGGGCGTCTCAGGGATTGTGTCAGGATTGACAGGGAGACTTGGGGAGAGCGTCAGCAGTTACGGGGGGGGGGCCCGTGGACTTAGTTTTTTCAGCGGGTGTTAGGGAGAGCTACAGTATTTCAAGGTGGTCCCAGGGAGTGTGCCAGTGTTTACAGGGATTCCAGGGGAGTGTGTCAGTATGCACCGAGCCCCTATAAATTCTGACACGCTCCGCAGGACTCCCTGTAAATACTGACATAGTACCTGAGAATCCCTGAAAATGCCACCACACTCCCAGGGACCCTCTGTAAACGCTGACACATTTCCCAGGGCCCGCTTTATACACTGAAAAATTCCCTCGGCCTGCTCTGTATACTGACACACATACCCGGACCCTTGTACGTATAGACACACTCGACGCAACTAACCACAAATACTGGGATATCCCGTAAATACCGACACACACCTCACGACACACTGTAACTACTGTCACATTCCCTGGAATCCGCTGTAAATACTGAGAAACTCCCTGGGGCTGCATCTAAATACGGACACATTTCCCAGGGACCCCTCCAAACACGAACACATTCCCCGGGACTTCACCTAAACACTGACACATTCCACGGAACCCCCGTAAACACTGATAAACTCCCAGGACCCCCTGGAAATAATTACACATTCCCCATTCCCCCTGTAAATACCGATACACACCCCGGAACTCCCGTAAACACTGACACACTCCACCCCCTGTAAATACCGATACTCTCCCTGGGACACCCTGCAAATGCTGATGCAATCACCGGGACCCCTTTAAATTCTGTCACACTCCTCGGGAAGCCCTCTAAATACTGACACATTCCCTAGACACCCTTTAAATACTGGCAACGTCCCAGCGAACCCCTGAAAATACTGCCACACTCCCCAGGACCCTTTGTAAATACTGATATATTCCCCGAGACCAGCTGCAAATATTGACACATTCCCTGTCCCCGCTATCAGTACTGAGAAACTCCCTGGGACTCCCTGTATACAATGACACATTTCCCAGGGTCCCCTCTAAACACTGACACATTTCCCAGGAGCTCCTCCAAATACGGACACACAGCCCCAGATCCCTGTACAGACAAACTCCCTGCGACCCACTGTAAATACCGACACACCACCCCTCCCGGGACCCCCGGAAATACCAAAACACTGTAGGGATTCTCTGATTCTATTCTATGAGGCCCTTGTCCTGTGAATGAATGAATAAAGAAACCTGGTGAAGCTGCCAAATAGCATAGCCAGCAAGTGATAGATAGAGCAAAGTGATCCCACCATCAATGGATCAAATCTGAGCTCTGCAGTCCTGCCACATCTTGTCATTTACTGTGGTGCACAATTAAACAACTGATTGGACGTGAAGACTCCACACATATCCCAATCCTCAATGATGGAAGAGCCCAGCACATCAGTGCAAAAGATAAGGCTGAAGTATTCATAGTAATCTTCAGCCAGAAGGGCCAAGTGGATGATTCATCTCGGGCTCCGCCAGCATCACAGATACCGGTCTTCAGTAAATTCAATTCACCCCACGTGATGTCAGGAAACACTTGGAGACACTGGATACTGCAAAGGTCACAGGCCCTGACAATATTCTGGCAATAATACTGAAGACTTGTGCTCCAGAACGTGCCGCTCCCCGTGCCAAGCTGTTGCAGTGCAGTTTCAACACTGGTATCTACTCGACAATGTGGACTGCCCCATCAGGCTGTACTCAATCATCAGGAAAGTGATAGAAGGTGTCAGTAACATTGTTATCAAGCAGCACCTGCTCAGCGACGGCCAGTTTGGGTTACGTCAGGGCAGCTTAGCTCCTGACCTCATTACAGCCTTGGTTCAAACATGGACAATACAGCTGCATTCCAGAGGGGAAGTGAGAGCTCCAGCCTTTTACAACAAGACTACATTTGACCAAGTGTGGCATCAAGAAGCCCGAGCAAAACTGGACTCAATGGGTGTAAGGGGACAAATTCTCCACTTGCTGGAGTCATACCTGGCACGCAGGAAAATGAATGATCTTATTGGAGGTCAGATATCTTAGCTCCAGGGGATCCCTGCAGGAGTTTCTCGTGGCAGTGTCTGAGATATAACCATCTTCAGCTGCTTCATCAATGAACTTGCGTTTATCACAAGGCCAGAAGTTGGGATGTTCCTGATGATTGCACAATGTTCAGCATCATTCATGATTCCTCAGATCCTAAAGCAGTCCTTGTCCAAATGCAACTAGATCTGGGCAATACCCAGGCTTGGTCAGACAAGCGGAAGTTACATTCACACCACAGAAATACCAGGCAATAACCGTCACCAACAAGAGACAACCACCCCTTGACAAACAATTTGTTACATTCACTGCATCCCACACTGTCACCGTCGTGGGGGTGAGCTTTGAACAAAAACTGAACCAGACTCACCAGATAAACACAGTGACTATAAGAGCAGGTCAGAGGTGAGGAATGCTGCGGCGATGAACTCACCTCCTGATTCCCCAAAATGTGTCCACTGTCTGCAAGGCATAAGTCAGGACTGTGATGGAATGCTCCCCACTTACCAGGATGGCCGCAGCTGTAACAACATGCAAGAAGCTTGACTCCATCCAGGACAAAGCAGCCCAGTTGACTGACACGATATCGACAATCATCCACTCCCTCCACCACCAATGATGAGCGGCCTCAGCAGCACTGTGTACGATCTGCAAGATGCATGGCAGAAATTCGCCAAAGCTCCTCATGCAGCACCTTCCAAACCCATGACAGCTTCCATCTCGAAGGACAAGGGCATCAAGTACACGGGAACACCTCCTTCTATCCCACTCCAAGCCACTCGTGATTCTGACTTCGAAATATATCCGGAATCCTTCACTGCGACTGTTCAAAAGATGGGAATTCCCTCCCTCATGGCACTGTGGGGGCAACCCACAGCAGGTGAACTACAGCGGTTCGAGAAGGCAGCTCACCACCAACATCTCCAGGGCAATTCGGGATGGGCAATAAATGCTGGACCAGTCAGTGACACACACATCCAACAAATAATTGAAGAAACAAACTCTTATTAATTACACAGTGATTTTTCACAGTCTCACAGCCAGCCATGCCTCAGATACACACATCTTAGTGACAATATGGTGACTGTAACCAGACCCACAGTGAGCCTGGGCTCATTCACACTCCTCCCAGTCACATTTCTGATTTGAAAAATACACCTTTTTCACAAGAAATCTCTTTGTATATGTACAATGTCACAACTGCAGTTGCGTTCTGTCCAGCTGCATATCAAATAAACAAATAAAGCATTGGACTTTGGCTCCACCCGACAAACCAAAGACCTCTCTTAGACATACAACAAAAATATTTACATACATGTGAGACACGGGGAGGGTCCGATAACTGAATGGACCCCCATTTACCTTCAGCAGGAAAATCTCAGTGGTCCTTCCCGACTGTGCCTCGGCAGCAGCAGCCCCATCGTCCCAGTTATGCCCCAAGCTTTTAGTGCATCAGTGGTAGCAGGACGGCCAACCCCTCACTCTTTCCCAGTGGGGTCTACATGTTATTTACTCCGGGAAGCGTTTCTGTATGAGCCTGGCCTGATCTACACATCTCCCAGGAACTATATGGTAACTGTAAACAGTCTTAAAGTGAGCCCGATTGATTCACCCTCCTATCAGTAACTTGCCAATGATTATTGCCTGTTTCATAATCAGTCCAGTCTCATCTACTCTTCCTCTGAGTGAATCCTTTCTGTCCTCTTCCATTCAGCCCGTGCCTTGGAGAATACAGCCAGATTCCCCTTCAGGCTGCATTTCATTCTCCTCACTGTCTCGGTGCTGCCACATAGATCACCTGTCTCTCCATTTCCCTCTGTAATAGTTCTTGTGAAACCCAACCCCCTCCCCACCCCACCTTCCAGCTGCAATGTTGGAATATCACCACATTGGGCATTGCCATTAGTGCTCCAGCTCATTCATATTTCTTCACAAAACAGAAACACAACTCATCAACAAGAGTAAGTGGCAGGCAAATGAGATACATCAGACATCTAAAAGCAGTTTGTTGTTGAAAAGTGGAACTAACTTTAATTTGTATGTGTACAATAGAATCAGGAAGAATAATACATATATAGCATGCAACTCATTTCACTGAACACATTTGTGCAAATAAATAATATCTCTGCAGTTCAACCAATTCCAACAGCACAACATTAGAGACAGAACATTTGGAAATGATACAGAAATTTCAGATACTAATGATTTAAAGAGGAGTACAGATTAAGATCGGGGAAACTGAACATGATGTACAACAAAAATCCATTTCGCAATTGGAATGCCTCATTCAGGCAATTACATGTCTCTCCCTCAGTCTCAAATGGTCTTCTTCCCATTCGATTTTCTTCCACTCTCTGGGCCACCCCCAATACGCAGTTCCCTTCCCTCCCCAGTTTAGCCTCATGCCTTCCTTTGTACTGCTATGTAATGGTACCTTTCTAGTACGTTTGATTTTCGATGAACACACCGCACTGGTTTGTGACCAGGTCGGCCAGTTGAACCTCACAGAATATGAGTTGCCTGATTGGTCCATATTAACAGCCCAAATCAGGGAGCCCTGGCTGACAGATAAGTCGTGTGAGGGTCAGAGATGCTGACACCCTGGCAACTATCTCTGAATGAGGCAGTGCTAAAGTTGAAGACAGTTCATTTGTAAATAAAAGTTGAATTGGAGATCGACACTGGCCTCAGGGTATTTAAAATACATCTCCAGCACTGGGTTTGAATATTATTGTTGTCCTTTTGTTATCAAACATCTCTGTGTGCAGTGATCAGCAGGGTACATGGAGATGTGGGAACAGGATTGTTTAGATTCCCTACAGTGTGGAAACAGGCCCTTTGGCCCAACAAGTGCACACCAAACCTTGGAGCATCCCACCCAGACCCACGCCCCTGAACACTATGGGCAATTTAGCATGGCCAATCCACCTAGCGTGCACCTCTTTGGACTGTGGGAGGAGACCGGAGCACCTGGAGGAAACCCACGCAGACACAGGGACAAGGTGCAAATTCCACACAAACAGTTGCCTGAGGCTGGAATTGAACCTGAGTCCCCAGTGCTGTGAAGCTGCAGTGCTTACCACTGAGCCACCGTGCCGCCCCACATCGTGTTGCTTTTGCACAAACTTTGACAAAGAGGAAAGGCCACTGATAATGGCAGATGCTGGAGAATCCAAAATAACAAAGTGTGGAGCTGGATGAACACAGCAGGCCAAGCAGCATCTCAGGAGCACAAAAGCTGACATTTCAGGCCGAGACCCTTCATCAGAGAGGGGGATGGGAGAGGGAAGTGGAATAAATAGGGAGAGGGGGGGATGCGGACCGAAGATGGAGAGAAAACAAGATAGGTCGAGAGGAGAGTACAGGTGAGGAGGTAGGGAGGGGATAGGTCAGTCCAGGGAAGACGGACAAGTCAAGGAGGCAGGATGAGGTGGTAGGTAGGAAATGGAGGTGTGGCTTGAGGTGGGAGGAAGGGATGGGTGAGAGGAACAACAGGTTAGGGAGGCGGAGACAGGCTGGGCTGGTTTTGTGATGCAGTTGCGGGAGGGGAAGAACTGGGCTGGTTTTGGGATGCAGTTGGGGAGGGGGAGATTTTGAAGCTTGTGAAGTCCACATTGAAACCATTGGGTTGCAGGGTTCCCAAGCGGATGAGGAGTTGCTGTCCTTGCAACCTTTGGGTGGCATTATTGTGGCACTGCAGGAGGCCCATGATGGACATGTCGTCTAAGGAATGGGAGGGGGAGTTAAAATGGTTCGCGACTGGGAGGTGCAGTTGTTTGTTGCGAACCGAGCGGAGGTGTTCTGCAAAGCGGTCCCCAAGCCTCCGCTTGGTTTCCTCAACGCACAGCATGTCAGGAGTGAGGGGGCAGGTCACTGTGAGGGGGGTCAGGACTGCAGGGGCAACTCACTGTGAGCGGGTCAGCACGGAGGGGTAGGTCGCTCTGAGGGGGTCAGGACAGAGGGGGGAGGTCGCTGTGAGCGGGTCAAGACTGAGGTGGCAAGTCGCTGTGAGTGGGTGAGGACTGAGGGGGCAAGTCGCTGTGAGTGGGTAAGGACGGAGAGGGCAAGTCCCTGTGATTGGGACAGGACTGAAGGGGCGTGTCGCTGTGACCGGGTCAGGACTGCAGGGGCTAGTCACTGTGAGCGGGTCAGACCTGCAGGGGCTAGTCAGTGTGAGCGGGTCAGGACTGCAGGGGACAATTCGCTGTGAGCATCTCACTGAGGCACTGTATCCCAGTTCCCTCGGTCACGGCATCCCAGTTCCCTCGGTCACGGCATCCCAGTTCCCTCGGTCACGGCATCCCATTTCACTCGGTCACGGCAACCCATTTCACTCGGTCACGGCAACCCATTTCACTCGGTCACGGCATCCCATTTCACTCCGTCACTGCATCCATGCTGCGTGGTCCATGCTATGTATAAATGTGGCATAAAATCCTTACTTGGATGTTCATTTCTTCTTGTAATAACATGTGGCATCATTAGCATCCTTAATCACTTGCATTTAATCGGAAAGCCTGGTACAAACACCAGATAACATGATAGTCCGAACAGAATGCATTTTCCAATGCTTTAAACATATAGTCATGTGTGTCTCAGTGAATAAAAATCCTCCTCATTTTACCCCAATTATATCTCATAATAAAGGGAGTATGTCTGAAAGTCGTCTCATCCGAGGGAAAACAGACTTGCTCCAGGAAAGCTGCTAAAATATATCAAGAAAAATACATATGAAATGATTCTAGAAATTTCTGCAACACAAAGATCAAAGGAAACAATAGTTTGATGAACACACTGTTAAGTGTTGCACTTACACATCACATTTTGGAAAACAAACCACATTGATTTTCTACTTTATATAAAAAAATTGTTCCAAGTCTTCATTATGCAGCACTGCAGTGAACTGAAAAGGTGTAGACTTTTAACCTGCATAGAAAGTATGTGCAGAAGTTAAAACAAACAAAAAAAAGCCACTTCTGTCCTAAAAAGACAATATTATATTACAAAAGGTCAGGGAAGTTGGAGAATGCAGCATCATGCTTCCTGCAGAGATCAAGTTTTGTCTGTGTTGTAAAAAACAACAGAACTGTGGGCACTGTAAATCAGCAACAAAAGCAGAAGTTGCTCGAAAAGCTCAGCAGGTCTGGCAGCATCAGTGAAGAGTGAGATCTGAGGAAGGGTCACAGGACGCGAAACATTAACTCTGACATTGTCTACGTCATAGTGAGTTATGTCTATTGCTTCAGCAAAATCCAACCAACTCTGAATGAAAATCAATGCTCAAGAAATATCCAAAACATCCGCTGTCCCCGTTGTGGCTTCCTCTACATTGGGGAAACGATGCAGAGGCTTGGGGGCCGCTTTTCAGAACACCTACGCTCAGTTTGCAATAAACAACTGCACCTCCCAGTCACGAACCATTTCAACTCCCCCTCCCGTTCCTGAGAGGACACGTCCAACCTGGGCCTCCTGCAGTGCCATAATGACGCCACCCCAAGGTTGCAGGAACAGCAACTCATATTCTGCTTGGGAACCCTGCAGCCCAATGGTATCAGTGTGGATTTCACAAGCTTCCAAATCTCCTGTCCTCCCACTGCATCCCAAAACCAGCCCAGCTCGTCCCCGCCTCCCTGACCTATTCTTCTTCTCACCCATACCCCCTCCCACCTCATGCCGCACCCCTATTTCCCTTCATCCCGCTCCCTTGACCTGTCCGGCCTCCCCAGACTGACCTATCCCCTCCCTGCCTCCCTACCCATACTCTCCTCTCCACCTATCTTCTCCTCCATCCATCTTCCATCCGCCTCCCCCTCTCTCCCTATTTATTCCAGAACCCGCACCCCCTCCCCATTTTCTGAAGAAGGTTCTCGGCCCGAAACATCAGCTTTTGTGCTCCTAAGATGCTGCTTGGCCTGCTGTCTTCATCCAGTTCCACACGGTGTTATCTCGCATTCTCCAGCATCTGCAGTTCCCATTATCTCTCCAAAACAAAGGCTGCTGTCTTTCAAAACCCAATCTCATATTTTGCAGATAGTCCTTACCCTGAAAGAATACCCAATATGTATAAAGAGGAAAATTGGAGGTGAAACCATTCAAAAAATTTTTATTGGCACAACAAATGTTCAAACTGTAAAAGCAGGTTAAGCACCTGTATATAAGGAAACTTTAAACAGACACTTTCAGCCAACAAATGTGAGAAATATCCATTTCTTGCTGGATTACCAATTTTGCTGTTGGGAAAATAGGCCTAGGCTTAGCAATGTAAATTCAAACAAGATAGCCCCCTCTCAGAACTCAACACTCACAGTCGTAGAGTTCTGTTTTCACAGGTTGGCGTATAATAGCATCAAGCACAATACACCAAATCTTCTTTGGTACCTTTTCCTTCCATAAAACTGCTTTTAGTAGATGCGCACTGAATTCATTTTATACACGTTGAACAGTTGGTAACTTCAAGAAGCCAGTTCCAGCACTTTGACTTGCATCTGCTTCATCATCAAAACAGAACAAAATAAAGACCCACTCCTTGTAAGTCACGTTTTCCATTTTTAGTGACAAGGTGAAGTGCGAGAACTGCTCACTTATGTTCAAACCTCCTAAGTATGTACCTATATATTTCAATTCTGTGAAATATGTGGAATGAATTCGAGAGAAGGATTAATTTTCTTGTGCTGGGAGAGAGCTGGGACAGATAAAATAGGTTGAATGGCCTCCTCCCATGCTAAAAATGTCCATAACTGTTCTTGGCCCTGCTAAATTGAAGTGGCCATCCTTTCATTATGACTGTGAGACGCAGCATGTTACGATAGATGGCACAATGAAGAAATCCTTTGTTATTAATGAATTTTTCAGCACTCGGCATTCTTCCGAAGTCAAATGTTCGACATATACCTGTTGCACTGACTTGGTTCCAAACAGTTATAATGTGGAGGCGCTGGTGTTGGACGAGGATAGACAAAGTCAGAAGTCACATGACATCAGGTGATAATCTGACAGGTTTATTTGAAATCACACAAGCTTTCGGAGTGCAGTCCCTTCATCAGGTGCGGTCAGGGAGGAAAACACACAGACACACAATTGATTAGCAGACAGATCAAAACAGCAGACAACTGGTGTGAGTGGAGTGTCAGATAATAAGTCTTCATCCAGGATGTTTGTTTGTTTGCAGATATTTTGTTGAAGAAACACACAACTTGTAGTTGCAGTCAGTGTGGTATCTTATAAATTCTTGCTTTTGAAATAAAGGTTAAAACTCTAAGACAGATTCTGAACACAAGCCTCTAAACTACAAGTCAGAGTCTGACCTGAGATGTCACCTTTTGTACATTCCTGTTGCGCTGCCTGATTATCATGACAACACAGCACTGACATTGGCTTTATAAACGCTTTACTTGCCTCCAACACTCTTGGTCACCTGTACAGAGTTATTATCTGACACTCCACTCACGCCAATTCTATGATCTTTTGATCTCTCTGTGGTCACCTCACTAACTGCACCTGATGAAGGGGCTGCACTCCAAAAGCTTGTGTGATTTCAAATGAACCTGTTGGACTATAAGCTGGTGTCATGTGACTTCTGACTTCAAACACTTATAGAATGTGTTTTCAATCCTATCGTGACTTGACAATAAGTCAACTTCTTAAAATTTAGAAAATGAGAATGTCAAGTGAAGTATGTCTAACCTTGAGCATTTAAAAAAGTAAATATTACAACCAGAGTATAGTCAGACATTAAAGACAGAAGGAATGATTGAATCGACTGTGTCTGACACCACACAATTAATCCCCCTTATGGAAGAAAGGTTGGCTGCGTTCTCTTTCTTCAGGAACATCCAGCTAATACCACCTTACCACTGCTTGTTTTATTCATCTGGTGTTCCATGTAACTCCTTGCAGTCTTGGTCAAACCTTCATGTAATTTATTTAAATTTTCAATGAAATAAATTTAACTTTATATTCCACAATTTTAACATTTCCTTTTCAGGTTTGAACAGTTCAGTTCGTACAGTGCACATGTTGTGTCAATAATTGGAGAACATGGTGGAAAAATCAAGATATATTGACAAGTAAACAAATGGCTAATTTCTGTTTCCTTGTCAGTGATGCCTTTTGAACAGAACATAAAGTTGCGCAACTATGTAGAGATAACAATTTCAAACTGGGAAGACCACTTTGTGGTCCCCACACCAATCTCTATTCACTACCTACTGATTGCATTACTCCGCCTTGGCAACAATGTAATATTACGCTTGTCTCAGCACAACCTTGGCATCTTGTTTATCCCACGATGAACGTCCAACAACACATTCATGCAATCCCTCAAGCTGTCTCTTTACATCTTTTCAATCCTGCCTACCTGTCTCTTGTCTTGGCTCATTAGCAGTGAAACCTTCATCTGGAACTACTTCACTTCTGGACCCGACAATTCCAATGCATTCCCTGTTGGAGTCCCACATTTGCCCATTGAAAACTTGACGTCGTCTAAAACTCCACTGCCCGAGTCTCACCTTGAACCAAATCCTATTCTCTGTACTTTCTACCTGACTGATACTATTGACGGTAATTTTATTAAATTCTCATTTTTGTTTCCAAATCGTTCCTTGGCTATGCCTATCGCTATTTTGGTAATCTCCACCAGTCCAACCATACTTCAGGATATCTGCACTCGTCTAATTACGTCCTCTTGCCCACTCTTGATTTCAAACGGCCCACTACTAGTTGCCAAACATTTAATTGTGTCGGCTTCAAAACCAACAAGAGACATCCTACACCTTCAGCAAGCAAACTCACATCCAGAACCTCAACCCGAGCAACAAATCTTCTCAAAACTCTCTAACTTCCTACACCTCTTAGCCTCTGTACGTTTCCTCTTTTCAGGCACTTTTTAAAACAATCCTCTTTCATCAAGCTCTTGATCGTCAGAACTAAGAACTTAATAAGGCTCAGTTGTATTCTGGGATCGTGAATACTCCTTTCAGACGCCTTCAAAGTTTCCCTCCATGAAAGAGATTTTATAAGTGGTTGAAGTCATTGCCAAGCAGAGGGGGACGAATTGGGGAGTTACTTCAAAGAGCTATGATATGTCAAACGACCTCCTTCCACACTGGCCAACTCTGATTCTACAAAAACAAAAATGATTTTCAGACTTGGGAAGATCCCTCAAAAATGTCACATCTAACCAGCTTATGGGCAGTGTCGAGCTGCTGAGATGATAGACCAGGATTTAGGGGTACCAGGAGTGATAATATGCTGAACACAATCAAATTTTGAGGTTGTAGAATGATGTGGTCTTCGGCATTTTTGACACTTGGACCATTTTCCTTCCTTTCCACAGAACAAGTCAAATAGCGGCAGCACAATGTTGCATGGCCGCTCAAGCTTGCTCCACCGTCGATGATGATTATGGCTGGTCTTCCGCATCAATTAAACTTTTGCTCATATCTCATCCTCTGCTCAAAACATCGATCTATTCACGTGTAGTATCCCTCTCGCTAACTTAATGAGAATTCATTCCAATCACTGAACTCCTAACGCTGACCCACCCCAGGTCAAAAAATTCAGCTGAGATCAGGAACTGATCTCGCCTGTATGGCTGAGCTGGCTTTTAAAAAGTTTGCCAGTGAGAGAGTCTCAGTGAGAAACATTCATTAAAAAAAATAATTGCATGGATTGCTCTCCAATCCTAAACTCTATTCAAATTCAGTTGGCTGAACGGTTGGTTTTTGATGCAGACTGATGCCCTGCAGAGAGGGCTCAATTGCCATACCAGTGAGCTTACCACAAAGGGTCTTCGCCTCAACCGCTCTACTTGACTGAGGCGTGGTGATCTTCAGGTTAAATCATAACCAGTTGTCTCTCTCTAAGGAGTCGCCAAATGGCGTGCTAAGACTTTACCTTTAACCCTGATAACATGGCAACAAGCAGATAACTCAGCTGATGTCACTGACTAATAGAATCCTCAACTATACTAATATTAACGATGTGATATCATCAGAAGGCATGCTCAACTAAGTTTTAATTTGCAAATTAAGTTAACAACCATTCAATCAATATTACTGAAGTACTCATATTACTGATCGTCTCCATACAACATTGTGGTTACATCTGTTCATAAGTGAAGTGTAATGTAATTGCACTTACTGTGGTTTTATCAATGTGATCCTGCAATGAATCAATAAGCAGGTCACCCACAGGTTGCCAATCAGTGTGGACCCCCTCAGCTGTTATCACATGAGCCTCAAGATCATCCAGAGCTTTCTGCAGTTCTTGAAGTTTCTCCAACGCCTTTTCCACCTGTTTCTGCCAGTTGCTCGCACGGGTTTTCAATTGCTCCCAATTTTCCTTCACTTCTGTTGACTGTTTGCGGACAGCTTTGGCAATTCTCTGGGCTCTCTCTTCCGGGGTAGGTTCTGGAAATATGAAATGCAAATAATTTATCAACTATTCATGATTTTGATCGATAGATTTTCTTTCTAAACCCCTTTCCTTTAAAAGGTCTCTCTGGACTTTCTCCTGAAATTGGGATATATATTATAAGACTGAAGCACATCAATGATAAATTCTGTCATCAGCTAGCAGGTCGTCGAGTCATTAACAGAGAATCACAGAGAACCAATACAAAGCCAAATAAAATTCCGCAGATATTTGAAATTTGTCACTACCAAGGAAGCTTTAAAAAAGGAAAAGGATTACTGACTAAATGGGTACAATTCTCAACAAAAGATTTGAAAAATCCTTTCAGTGTATCTTTCGTAGCTATGAGACAAACATCCAACACAAACCAACTTTCATCTTTCAGGACTGGCAAGTTAGAATGATAAACCCAAAGTCTACCCTGCACAGTTCTCTCTAGAACTCACTTAATGAGGTTGTTAAGAGATGTAGAGATACCCAAGTGCGCAGCTGGATGAACACAGCAGGCCAAGCAGCATCTTCGGAGCACCAAAGCTGACATGTTGGGCCGAGACCTTTCATCAGAAAAGGGGGAGGGGGAGAGAGTTCTGAAATAAATAGCGAGAGAGGGGGAGGCGGATCAAAGATGGATAGAGGAGAAGTTAGGTGGAGAGGAGACAGACAACTTAAAGAGGTTGGGATGGAGCCCGTCGAGGTGAGTGTAGGTGGGGAGGTAGGGAGGGGATAGGTCAGTCCGGGGAGGACGAACAGGTCTCGGGGGCGGGAAGAGGTTAGGAGGTAGGAAATGGGGGTGGGGTTTGAGGTTGCAGGATGGGATAGGTGGGCTCGTTTTGGATGCAGCCGAGGGGAGTGTGCAGCGGATCAGGGAGTCACCTGAGGGTGGTGGGAAAAACGTCTTTGGTGGTGGGGTCGGATTGCAGATGGCAGAAGGGTCGGAGGACGAGGCATTGAATCTGGAGGTTGGTGGGGTGGTACGTGAGGGCGAGGAGGACACTGTTTTGGTAGTTATTATGGGGAGCGAGTGTGAGGGATGAGGTGTGGGAAATGCGGGTGACACGGTCGAGGGCGTTTTTGACCACTGAGGAGGGGCAAGTTCCGGTCCTTGAACAACCCTCAACAGTTTCTCTTTCAATTCCTCCCACTTCCTACAGACAAACGGGGTGGCCAGGGTAGCCACATGGGCCCAAGCGATGCCTGCCTCTTTGGAGGTTACATGGAACGCTCCCTCTTCCGTACCTACACTGGCCCTCAACCCCACCTCTTCCTCCGTTACATCGATGGCCGTATCGGCACCGCTCGTGTTCCCACAAGGGGCTCGAACAGTTCATCCACTTCACCAACACCTTCCTCCCGAACTTCAAGTTCACCTAGACAATCTCTGATACCTCTCTCTCCCTCCTGGACCTCTCTATTTCCAACCACTGAGAAACAAATATCCATTTCAAGTCCACCAATTCCCACAGCTACCAAGAATACACCTCCTCCCACCATATTCCCGCAACACTTCATCCCCTATTCCCCATTCCTTTGCCTCTGCATCTGCGCTCCCAGGGTGAGGTATTCTATTCCCGTATATCTCAGATGTCCTCATTTTTCAAAGACCACAACTTCCACCGCTCGGTGGTTGATAACGCCCTCGACCGTGTCTCCAGCATTTCCTGCAACAAATCCCTCTCACCCCAGCAACAACAACCAAAACAAAGTCTCCCTCGTCCTAACGTACCACCCCACCAACCTCCGGATACAACGCATCATCCTTCGAAACTTTCAGATTCTCTGGGAGGCTACGGAACAGGCGGCGGAGCCTTTGGCCTTGATCTTTGAGTCCTCACTGTCTACAGGTTTAGTACCAGAAGGCTGGAGGGTTGCACATGTTGTGCCCTTGTTCAAGAAGGGCAGTAGAGATGACCCAGGTAATTACAAACCCAGTGAGCCTTCCGTCTGTTGTAGGAAATGTTTTGGAAAGGATTATAAGAGATAGGATTTATAATCATCGAGCAAGCACCAATTTGATGGGAGATCGTCAACATGGATTTGTCAAGGGCAGGTCGTGTCTCACAAGCCTCATTGAGCAATTTTGGAAGGTGACCAAGCATGTGGATGAGGGTCGGGCAGTTGACGTGGTGAACGTGGACTTCAGTAAAACCTTCGATAAGGTTCCACATGGAAGGCTATTGGAGAAAACATGGAGACATGGGATTGAGGGAGATTTAGCAGGTTGGATTAGAAACTGGCTTTGGCTAAGGCGGCAACCAGTGGTGCTTGATAGAAAATATTCAGCCTGGAGTCTGGTTACTAGTGATGTGTCTCAAGGATCTATTTTGGGACCACTGCTGTTGGTCATTTTCATAAATGACTTGGACGGAGGCATTGGTAGATGGGTTAGGAAGTTTGCAGCTGACACTAAAGTCAGTGGAGTGGTGGACAATGTGGAAGAATGTTGCAGGTTACAGGTAGACTTTGGATGAACTGCAGAATTGGGCGGAAAGGTGGCAGATGGAGTTCAATGCAGATAAATGTGAGGTGATTCACTTTGGGATGAATAATAAGAAGGCAGAATATTGGGTCAATGGAAAGATTCTTGGTCGTGTTGCTGTGCAGAGGGTGTCCATCTATGTCGATCCCTGAAAATTGCCATCCAGGTTGATAGTGCTGTGAAGAAGGCTTACGGTCTTTTAGGTTTTATTGGCAGAGGGATTGAGATCCAGAGCTGTGATGTCATGTTGCAACTGTCCAAAAAGCTGGTGCGGTCTCATTTGGAATATTGCGTACAGTTCTGGTCGCCCCATTACAGGAAGGATGTGGAAGCATTGGAAAAGGTGCAGAGGATTGCCTGGTCTGGAGCGAAGGTCTTCTGAAGAAAGGCTGAGGGACTTGGGTCTGTACTCATTGGAGAGAAGGTGGTTCAGAGGGGATTTAATAGAGACATACAAGATGATCAGTGGATGAGATCGGGTGGACAGTGAGGGTCTTTTTCCGAGGATGATGACATCAGCTTGTATGAGGGGGCACAGCTAAACAGTGAGGGGTAATAGATTTGAGATAGATGTCAGAGGCAGGTTCTTTACTCAGAGAGTGGTAAGGATGTGAAACCCCCTGCCTGCCAATGCAGTTAGCTCAGCCACATTAGGGGCATTTCAACAGTCCTTGGATAAGCATATGGATGATAATGGGATCGTGTCGGGGGGATGAGCTTAGATTAGTTCACTGGTCCATCCACATCATCGCAACGGGCAAAAAAGCACACCGTTGTCTCTACTTCCCAGGATGCTAAGGCAATTCCGTGTGTCCACAAGGGCAACTTTCACTGATGTACCACAGAAAGCATCCTATCTGGATGCATATCACAGCACGGTTCCTCTAGCAAAACAATCCCTAATTATTTTGCTCCTGCCCTGCTTCTTCGAGGCAGAATTGGTTCTGCTTTGTCATAACGATATTGGGAGAAAATCCACGCTCAGTCTAAGTTAATTCTTCCAACAATTCAGATACCATGGAAGACTGAGCAATTAGTTGGTGTGTGTGTGAGAGAGAGAAAGAGAGAGAGAGACAAAGCCAGAGAGGTTGCCGGGGCGGGGGGTGGAGGGAGACAGAGAGAGAGAGAGCGAGAGAGAGAGCGAGAGAGAGAGCGAGAGAGAGAGCGAGAGAGCAAGAGAGCGCAAGAGAGACAGAGAGAGCGCGAGAGAGACAGAGAGAGCGCGAGAGAGAGCGTGAGACTGAGAGAGAGAGAGAGAGAGACAGACAGACAAACAGAATAGGCTACAGAATGTGAGAGTGTGTGCGCGCCTGCATCAGACAGTGAGAGAGATGTTGCTGAGGTGGAGATAGTTGAGAGTGTCGATCACCAACAATCTCTCCTGGTCCACCCAGATCGTCGCAATGGGCAAAAGCGCACACTAATGTCTCCATTTCCCCAGCAGGCTAAGGTAATTCGGTGTGTCCACAAGGTCAACTTTCATTTATGTACCAGAGAAAGCATCCTATCTGGATGCATGTCACGGCATGGTTTGGCAACAGCTCTTCCTAAGACCACAAGAAACTACAGAGTCATGAACACAGCATAGTCCATCATGCAAACCAGCCTTCCATTCATTGATTCCACCTATACTTCCTGCTGCCTCGGGAAAGAAACTGACATAATCAAAGGCCCTTCTCACCCGCCAATTACACTCTCTTCTCCCTTTTTCTGAAGGGAAGGTGTCAACAAGTTTGTATACATGTGTGAAAAGATTCAAGAACAGCTTCTTCACCGCTGTTATTGGACATCTGAACAGGACACTGAAAAGCTAAAATCTAATTTTGATCTCGCTCTCTGTGCATCTTCTCTGTAGCTGTCACTATGTTCCATTTCACTAATGCGCCTTGTATGGTATGATCTGTCTATACTGCATGCAGAAGAAAACTTTGCACTGTACTTGGGCACATGTGACAATGATGACTCAAATCAAATTGACTGTGTGCAAGAGAGAGGTGAGCGTATGATTGTGTTCAAGAGTGCAAAGACAGTGCATGAAAGCGTGAGTGTGCGCATGACAGAATGTGTGTGCCAGTGACTGTGCTCAAGAGTGTGTGAAAGAGAGTTAGCACAAGAAGGGAGTGTTACAGCATGCATGAGGGAGTGAGAGTGTCTCTAAGAGTGAGTGAGCTTGACAGCAAGCGAATTTGCAAGCGTAAGTGTGTGAGGGAGAGATTTGTGGTAGTGTGTGTGTACTTGAGAGTGAGAGCATTGGCAAAAGATCCTGCGACAGTGCATGCAAGTGTGCCACAGAATGTGTGCAAGACCGTGTACGACTGTGTGGCGGTATGGACTGTGAATGAGTGAGAATGTGACAGAGTGTGTTTGAGAGAGACTGTGTTCCTGACTTTTTTTTTTGTGTGTGTAGTGTGTTTGTGCATGAGGGACAGGATATGCATGTGCAACATAGTGTGACTGTGAACTTCTGTTTGTGCCTGTGAGTGAAGTGATGGGGGAGAACAGGGAGAGGAGAGATAAAGACTGAGAGAGAGAGGGAGCATGAGAGAGAGATGAGATGAGGAATTAGAAATGATGAGTGGTCAATACCTGGAGGAAAAAAAGAACAGTGTCTGAGCGTTAAGAGAAGCCGCTGGATCTGATATGGAGGCTATTGTTTTGTTGATTGTACTGAATGAAAAGCAAGTGTCACCTCTCAGTGTCAGGGGACAGGAGATGTGCATTAGAGAAGGAGATATAGTCAGCCTTGTTAGAGACAGCAGACACGTTGCAAATGCATAGAAACTGACATTAAAGCTTTCTTGTCAATATGTAAAGAGGTGAGACAAATATGACGAGTTAATATTGTACCTTTGCGCTCAGTAAAATCATAGAATCATGAATCAGAGAATCCATTCTGTGTGGAAACAGATCCGTCAGCCCAACATGTCCACACTGCCCCTCACTGCATCCCACCCAGACCCATCCACCTATAACTCACCTAACCTACACATCACTGAACACCTTGGGAAAATTTAGCATCGTTCATTGGAAGCTATTGGAGAGAATTCTTAGGGATTGTATTTATCGGTATTTGGAACAGCATGGCCTAATTAGGGACAGTCAGCATGGCTTTGTGCAGGGCAGGTCATGTCATGTCTTACTAACTTGACTGAATTTTTTGAGGAGGTGACGAATGTGATCAATGAAGGTAGAGCAGTGGATATTGTTTCCATGGATTTTAGCAATACTTTCAACAAGGTGCCTCATGGTAGGATCATCCAGAAAATTAAGATGCACCGAGTCCATGGTGGCTTGGATGCTTGGATTCATAACTGGCTTGCCCAGAGAAGACAGAGGCAAGAGGTGGAATGGTGCTTTTCAGGCTGTAGATCCAGGACGATTGGTGTTCCGCAGGGATCTGTGCTGGGACCCCTGCTGTTTGTGGTCTATACAAAACGACAGAGGTGAAAATATAGATGGATGGGTTAGCAAGTTTGCAGACAATAGAATGATTGGGAGAATCGTGATGAGTGTAGACGTCATAAAAGGATACAGATCAGTTGCAGAAACGGCAAGTGGATTTTAATCCATTAAATGTGAGATGCTCCACTTTGGGAAATCAACTATTACGGAAAAATATACAGTTCATGGCACCCCTCAGTGCAGAATTGTTAAGGTGGGGATGCAGGTGCACTCAATCTGTTCATTGAGAACTGTCGACGTGATATCACCTCAATTTCTCTGTTCCCCGCACCAAACCCAACCTACGTCCTGCCCAACTGACTGCCCTCCACGCACTCATATCTCACCCTGACTTTGTTGTTAAGCCTGCCGATAAGGTGGTGCTGTTGTGGTCTGGTGAGCTGAAGTCTACCTTGCAGAGGCTGAGCGCCAGCTCTCAGATACCTCCTCCGACTTCTCCTGGACCATGACCGCACCGGGCCATTGTATCTACTACACTAACTGATCTTGGTCTATCCGGTGATCTTCCCCCTCTGTTTCCAAGCTGAAAGGCCACAGCTCCCCACAGGTTGCTCCTACGTCCCCCTTAAAATCCACAAATGAGACTGTCCTGGCAGACCCATTGTTTCAGCCTGTTCCTGCCCCACAGAACTCATCTCTTCCGACCTTGACTCAATCTTCTGTCCCCTGGTCCAAGCCCTGCCCACGTACATCCAGAAATACTCTGACATCTTACGCAGGTTTAGAAGCAACAGTTTGCCGGTTTCAGCTGCGTCCTCTTTACCATGAACGTGTAATTCCTTTACAAATCCATTCCCCACCGGGAGGTTCTTAGGGCTGTCCTCTTCATCCTGAAGCAAAGACCTGAACATTCCCCTCCCACCACCACCCTCCTCCACTTGGTCGACCTCATCCTCACCCTCAACAACTTGTTTTTTAACTCCTCTCATTTCCTTCGGGTAAGAGGAGCAGCTCCGGGCACCTGCATGAGCCCGAGTTATACCTGTCTCTTCATGGGGTACGTGGAACATTCCCACCCACAACACTTTCTCCGATACATAAATGATATCATCCGGCTGCTTCTCTCTCTTGTCTGAAATTGGAAAACTTCATCAACTTCGCCTCCAATTTCCGTCCTGCCCTCACTTTCACCTGCTCTATCTGACTCCACCCTTCCCTTCCTCAACATTTCTGCTTCCATTCCTGAGGGTAGGCTTCGCACTAATATCCATTACAAACTCTCTGACTCTCACAGCTACCTGGTCTATATATCCTCACACCCCACTTTCTGTAAAGACTCCAACCTCTTCTCTCACTTCCTCCATCTCCATCGAACATGTTCTCATGAGGCCAACATCAACAAGGGAGCCTCCAAAATGTCCACCTTCTTCCTCAACTGAGGATTCTCCGGCTCCGTGGTCAACAGGGCCCTCAACTGTGTCCAACCCAGCTCCCGCACTTTTGCCCTCACCTTTTCTCTTCCCTCCCAAGATAGCCATAAGGTTCCAATTGACCTTACCTATCAACCCACATGCCCACATCCATACCAACCTCAGGCACCATTTCAACCACCACCAGCAGGATGCCGCCACCAGACACATATTCCCCTCCCCTCTCTTATCCGCCTTAACCGGATCACCAGGAGGAAATGCAAGCAGACACGGGGAGAACGTGCAAACTTCGCACAGACAATTGCCCGAGGCTGCAGTGCGAACCACTGAGCCACTGTGCTGCCCAGAATCTTGGTGGTGTGGATGAGCAGAAAGATCTCGATGTCCATGTGCGTAGATCCCTGAAAGTTGCCACTCAGATTGATAGGCTTGTTCAGAAGGCGTACGGCGTGTTAGGTTTTATTGGTACAGAGTTTGAGTTTCGGAGCCATGAGGTCATGTTGCAGCTGTACAAAACACTGGTGCAGCCGCACTTGGAGTATTGCGTACAGTTCTGATCGCCACATTATCGGAAGGATTATTAGGTTTATTAGGATCTTGTCTGGTGTGGAAGGAAGGTCTTATGAGGAAAAGCTTTGGGGCTTGAGGCTGTTTTTGTCAGAAGAAGGTGAAGAGGCAACTTAATCGAGACATACAAGATAATCAGAGGATTAGATAGGGTGGACAGCGACAGCCTTTTTCCTCGATGGGGATGGCGAGCACGAGTGGAGATAGGTTTAAATTGAGGGGAGATAGATATGGGACAGAAGTCAGAGGGAGGTTCTTTATTCAGAGAGTAGTATGGGTGCGGAATGCCCTGCCTGCAACAGGAGTAGATTGCCAAGTTTCAGGGCATTTAAATGAACATTGCTAAATATATGGATGGTAATGGAATAGTGTCGGTTAGATGGGCTTCAGGTTGGATTCACAGGTCGGCGCAACGTCGAGGGCCGAAGGGCCTGTACTGCGCTGTAATGTTCTATGTTCTATGTCATAATACTTCAGTGAATTCTGGTTACCCTGCCGTAGGAAGAACGCTGTTAAACTATACAGGGTGCAAAAATAATTACAAAAGGTCATTGCCGGGACTGGAGGGTTTATGAGGAGTGGTGGATAGGCTCGGACTTTTTCCCTGGAGTATCGGAGATGAAGGGGTGACTTCCAGAGGTGTAAAAAATCATGATGGGCATTGATATGGGGAATAACCAAGGTAGGGGAGTCCAAAGCTAGAAGGGAGGAGGTTCAAATGTGAAAGGGGAAAGATTTAAAAGTGACCCGACAGGCAACTTTTCCCACACAGAGGGTGGTGCATGAATGCAATGAGCTGCCAACAGACGTGGTAGAGGCAGATAAAATTTCTGTATTTAAAAGACATTTGGACAGGTACACAATTAGGAAAGGTTTAGACGGATACCAAACGCAGGCAAATGGGACCGGTTAAGTTTGGGACACTTGATCAGTACAAATGATTAGGAGTGAGGGTCCTGATTCTGTGCTGTATGACTCTATGAATCTATGACTGAAGAGCTAACTAGGTGTGTGGATGAGGGCAATGCATTTGATACAGTCTACTTGGGCTTCAGCAGAGCTTTTGACAAGATTCCCCATTTGAAGACTGTTAGAACAGGAAACAGTCCATGGGATCCGAGGACACATGTGCACAGGAAATCATAACTTGTAATTTGAATGAGTTTTTTAAAGTAGTAATGAAGAGCATTGATTAAGGCAGAAACATGGACGTATATGGGTTTCAGTAAGGCGTTCAAGAAGGTTCCTCACAGTAGTCCACTAGGGAAGTTAAATCACACAGAGCACAGGGAGAGCTAGCCATAGAACATAGAACATTACAGCACAATGCAGGCCCTTCGGCCCTCGATCTTGTGCTGACCTGTCATGCCGATCTCAAGCCCATCTAACCTGCACTATTCCATGTACATCCATATGCTTATCCAATGACCACTTAAATGTACCTGAAGTTGGCGAATCTACTACCGTTGCAGGCAAAGCGTTCCATTCCCTTACTACTCTCTGAGTAAACAAACTACCTCTGACATCTGCCCTGTATCTTTCACCCCTCAATTTAAAGCTCTGCCCCCTCGTGCTCGCCGTCACCATCCTTGGAAAAAGGCTCTCCCTATCCACCCTATCTCACCCTCTGATTATTTTATATGTTTCAATTAAGTCACCCCTCAACCTTCTTCTCTCTGCTGAAAACAGCCTCAAGTCCCTCAGCCATTCCTCGTAAGACCTTCCCTCCATACCAGGCAACATCCTAGTAAATCTCCTCTGCACCCTTTCCAAAGCTTCCACATCCTTCTTATAATGCGGTGACCAGAACTGTACACAATACTCCAAGTGCGGCCGCACCAGAGTTTTGTACAGCTTCACCATAACCTCTCGGTTCCGGAACTCGATCCCTCTATTAACCAAAGCTAAAACACTGTATGCCTTCTTAACAGCCCTGTCAACCTGGGTGGCAACTTTCAAGGATCTGTGTTCATGGACACCGAGATCTCTCTGCTCATCTATACTACTAAGAATCTTACAATTAGCCCTGTGCTTTGCCTTCTGGTTACTCCTGCCGAAGTGCATCACCTCACACTTGTCCGCATTAAACTCCATTTGCCACCTCTCAGCCCAGCTCTGCAGCTTATCTATGTCTCTCTGCAACCAATCCTTTGTCACTATCCACAACTCCACCTATCTTAGTGTCATCTGCAAATTTACTAACCCATCCTTCTACGCCCTCATCCAGGTCATTTATAAAAATGACAAACAGCAGTGGACCCAACACCGACCCTTGCGGTACACCACCAGTAACCGGTCTCCAGGATGAATGTTTCCCATCAACTACCACCCTCTGTCTTCTTTCAGCAGGCCAATTTCCAATCCAAACTGCTATATCTCCCACAACTCCATTCCTCTGCATTTTGTACAATAGTCTGTTATGGGGAACCTTATCGAACGCCTTGCTGAAATCCATATACTCCACATCAACCGGTTTACTCTCATCTACCTGTTTGGTCACCTTCTCAAAAGAACTCAATAAGGTTTGTGAGGCACGACCTACCCTTCACAAAACCGTGCTGACTATCCCTAATCAATTTATTCTTTTCTAGATGATTGTAAATCCTGTCCCTTAGAACCTTTTCCAACACTTTACCAACAACTGAGGTAAGGCTCACTGGCCGATAATTACCAGGGTTGTCTCTACTCCCCTTCTTGAACAGGGGAACCACAATTGCTATCCTCCAGTCATCTGGCACTCTTCCTGCAGACAATGATGAGTTAAAGATCAATGCCAAAGGCTCGGCAATCTCCTCCCTGGATTCCCAGAGGATCCGAGGATAAATCCCATCCGGCCCAGGGGTCATAGCTATCTTCACCCTCTGTAGGATTTCAAATACCTCTTCCTTGTGAACCTCAATCCCACCTAGTCCAGTAGCCTGTATCTCTGTATTCTCCTCGACAACATTGTCATTTTCTAGAGTGAATACTGTTGAAAAATATTCATTTAGCGCTTCCCCTATCTCATCTGACTCCACACACAACTTACCACTACTATCCTTGATTGGGCCTAATCTTACTTTTGTCATTCTTGTATTCCTTAAATACTGATAGAAAACCTTACGGTTTACCCTGATCCTATCCGCCAACAACTTCTCATGTCTCCTCCTGGCTCTTCTGAGCTCTCTCCTTCGGTCTTTCCTGGCTACCTTGTAACCCTCAAGCACCCTAACTGAGCATTCACATCTTATAGTAACAGAAGCCTTCTGCTTCCTCTTGACCAGAGATTCCACTTCCTTCGTAAACCACGGCTCCCGCGCTCGACAGCTTCCTCCCTGCCTGACAGGTACACACTTCTCTCGGACACACTGGAGCTTTTCCTTGAATAAGCTCCACATTTCTATTGTGCCCATCCCCTGCAGTTTCCTTCCCCATCCTAATCTCATCGCAATTGCCTTTCCCGAAGATATAACTCTTGTCCAGTGGTGTACACCTATACCTTTCCATCACTAAAGTAAACATAACAGAATTGGAATCGCTATCGCCAAGGTGATCACCTACTTCCAAATCTAACACCTGGCCAGGCTCATGACCAGTACCAAATCTGATGTGGTCACTGCATTCCAATTCCATTCGTCACTACATCCCATTTCACTCAGACACTGCATCCCATTTCCCTCAGTCACCGCATCCCATTTCAGTCAGTCACTGCATCTCCTTTCCCTCAGTCACTGCATTCTATTTGACACAGTCACTGCATCCCATTTCACACAGTCAACACATCCCACTTCATGCAGTCACTGCATCCCATTTCACGCAGTTACAACATCGCATTTCACTCAGTCACTGCATTCCATTTCACTCAGTCACTGCATTCCATTTCACTCAGTCACTGCATTCCATTTCACTCAGTCACTGCATTCCATTTCACTCAGTCACTGCATTCTATTTGACACAGTCACTGCATCCCATTTCACACAGTCAACGCATCTCACTTCATGCAGTCACTGCATCCCATTTCACGCAGTTACAACATCGCATTTCACTCAGTCACTGCATCCCATTTCCCTCAGTCACTGCATCCCATTTCCAACAGTCACTGTATCTCCTTTCCCTCAGTCACTGCATCCCATTTCCATCAGTCACTACATCCCACTTCACTCAGTCACTGCCTCCCATTACCCTCGGTCACTGCATCCCATTTCCCACGGTCTCATCATCCCATTTCACTCAGTGACTGCATCCCATTTCACTCAGTCACTGCCTCCCATTTCAGTGAGTCACTGCCTCCCATTTCAGTGAGTCACACCCTCCCATTTCAGTGAGTCACACCCTCCCATTTCAGACAGTCACTGCATCCCATGTCCCCAGAGTCACTGCGTCCCATTACACTCAGTCACTGCATCCTATTTCCCTCAGTCACTGCATCACATTTCACTCAGTCTCTGCTTCCAATTTCCCTCAGTCACTGCGACCCAGTTCACTCAGTCAGTGTGTCCCATTACACTCAGTCACCGCGTTCCATTTCCCTCAGTCACTGCAAACCATTTCTGACAGTCACTGCAACCCATTTCACACAGTCACTGCATCTCCTTCCCCTCAGTCACTGCATCTCCTTCCCCTCAGTCACTGCATCTCATTTCCCTCAGTCACTGCATCTCATTTCCCTCAGTCACTGCATCTCATTTCCCTCAGTCACTGCATCTCATTTCCCTCAGTCACTGCATCGCATTGTCCTCAGTCACTGCATCGCATTGTCCTCAGTCACGGCATCCCATTACACTCAGTCACTGCATCCTATTTCCCTCAGTCACTGTAACCCAATTCACTCAGTCACTGCATCCCATTTCACGCAGCCACTGCAACCCACTGCACTCAGTCACCGCATCCCATTTCACTCAGTCACTGCGTCCCATTTCACTCAGTCACTGCGTCCCATTTCCCTCAGTCACTGCCTCCCACTTCACGCAGTCACTGCCTCCCACTTCACGCAGTCACTGCCTCCCAGTTCACGCAGTCACTGCCTCCCAGTTCACGCAGTCACTGCCTCCCAGTTCACGCAGTCACTGCCTCCCAGTTCACGCAGTCACTGCCTCCCAGTTCACGCAGTCACTGCCTCCCAGTTCACGCAGTCACTGCCTCCCAGTTCACGCAGTCACTGCCTCCCACTTCACGCAGTCACTGCCTCCCACTTCACGCAGTCACTGCCACCAATTTCACTCAGTCACTGCATCCATTTCCATCAGTCACTGCATCCCAATTCACTCAGTCACTGCGTCCCATTTCCCACATTCACTGCATCTCCTTTCCTCAGTCACTGCATCACTTTACCCTCAGTCACTGCATCACATTACCCTCAGTCACAGCATACCATTTCCCTCAGTCACAGCATCCCATTTCCCACATTCACTGCATCTCCTTAACCCTCAGTCACTGCATCCCAGTTCACTCAGTCACTGTATCACATTTTGACCCAGTCACTGCATCCCATTTCCCACATTCACTGCACCCCACTTCCGTCTGTCACTGCATCCCATTTCACTCAATCACTGCCTCCCATTTCACTCAGTCAATGCATCCCATTTCCATCAATCACTGCATCTCCTTTCCCTCAGTTACTGCAGCCCATTTCACTCAGCCATTGCATCCCATTTCCCATAGTCACTGCATCCCATTACACTCAGTCACTGCATCCCATTTCACGCAGCCACTGCATCCCATTTCACGCAGCCACTGCACCCAATTTCACTCAATCACTGCAACCCATTTCCCATAGTCACTGCATCCCATTACACTCAGTCACTGCATCCCATTTCACTCAGTCACTGCATCCCATTTCCCTCAGTCACTGCATCCCATTTGGCTCAGTCACTGCATCCCGTTTCATTCTTTCACTGCATCTCCGTTCCCTCAGTTACTGCAGCCCATTTCACTCAGCCATTGCATCCCATTTCCCATAGTCACTGCATCCCATTACACTCAGTCACTGCATCCCATTTCACGCAGTCACTGCATCCCATTTCACGCAGTCACTGCATCCCATTTCACGCAGCCACTGCATCCCATTTCACTCAGCCACTGCACCCAATTTCACTCAATCACTGCAACCCATTTCCCAGAGTCACTGCATCCCATGACACTCAGTCACTGCATCCCATTTCCCTCAGTCACTGCGTCCTATCCTCAGTCACTGCATCGCATTTCAGTCAGTCACTGCGTCCCAGTTCACTCAGTCACGGCCTCCCATTTACCTCAGTCACTGCCTCCCATTTCACTCAGTCACTGCCTCCCACTTCGCTCAGTGACTGCCTCCAACTTCACTCAGTCACTGCCTCCCACTTCACTCAGTCACTGCATCCTATTTCACTCAGTCACTGCCTACCATTTCAGTCAGTCACTCCGTCCCATTTCAGTCAGTCACTGCATCCCATTTCCCACATTCACTGCATCTCCTTTCCCTCAGTCACTGCATCCTATTTCACTCAGTCACTGCATCCTATTTCACTCAGTCACTGCAACCCATTTGGCACAGTCACTGCAACCCATTTCCCACAGTCACTGCAACCCATTTCCCACAGTCACTGCAACCCATTTCCCACAGTCACTGCAACACATTTCCCACAGTCACTGCAACACATTTCCCACAGTCACTGCATCCCATTTCACTGTCAGTGCATCACATTTCACTGTCAGTGCATCACATTTCACTCAGTCACTGCAACCCATTTCCCATAGTCACTGCATCTCCTTTCCTCAGTCACTGCATCACATTACCCTCCGTCACTGCATCACATTACCCTCAGTCACAGCATACCATTTCCCTCAGTCACAGCATACCATTTCCCTCAGTCACAGCATCCCATTTCCCACATTCACTGCATCTCCTTTCCCTCAGTCACTGCATCCCAGTTCACTCAGTCACTGTATCATATTTTGACCCAGTTACTGCATCACATTTCACTCAGTAACTGCACCCCACTTCCCTCAGTCACTGCATCCCATTTCACTCAGTCAATGCATCTCCTTTCCCATAGTCACTGCATCCCATTACACTCAGTCACTGCATCCCATTTCCCTCAGTCACTGCATCCCATTTCCCTCAGTCACTGCATCCCATTTCCCTCAGTCACTGCATCCCGTTTCATTCAGTCACTGCATCCCGCTTCACTCAGTCACTGCACCCCATTTCCCTCAGTCACTGCGTCCTATCCTCAGTCACTGCATCACATTTCACTCAGTCACTGCATCGCATTTCCCTCAGTGAGTGCATCCCATTTCATCCAGTCACTGCATCCCATTTCATCCAGTCACTGCATCGCATATCCCTCAGTCACAGCATCGCATTTCCCTCACTCACAGCATCCCATTTTACACAGTCACTGCATCCCATTACCCTCAGTCACTGCATCCCATTACCCTCAGTCACTGCCTCCCACTTCACTCAGTCACTCCGTCCCATTTCAGTCAGTCACAGCATCCCATTTCACTCAGTCACTGCATCCCTTTTCATTCAGTCACTGCATCCCATTTAACTGAGACAGTGAATCTCATTGAACTGAGGCAGTGCATCCCATTTCCCTCAGTCACTGCATCCCATTTCACTCAGACACTGCATCCCATTTCATTCAGTCACTGCACCACATTACCGTCAGTCACTGCATCCCTTTTCACTCAGTCACTGCATCCCTTTTCACTCAGTGATTGCAACCCATTTCACTCAGTGACTGCATCCCATTACACTCAGTCACTGTGTCCCATTTCCCTCAGTCACTGCATCCCTTTTCCCACAGTCACTGCAAACTTTTCTCACAGTCACTGCAACCCATTTCCCACAGTCACTGCATCTCCTTTCCCTCAGTCATGGCACATCCTGTCCCTCAGTCACGGCACCTCCTGTCCCTCAGTCACTGCAACTCATTTCGTTCAGTCACTGCATCCCATTTCTCTCAGTCGCTGCATCCCATTTCCATCAGTCACTGCATCCCATCATCAGTCAGTCACTGCATCCCATTTCACTCAGTCACTGCATCCCATTTCACTCAGTCACTGCATCCCATTTCGTTTAGTCACTGCATCCCATTTAACGGAGACAGTGAATCCTGTTCAACTGAGACAGTGAATCAATTTCCAACAGTCATCCCACAGTACTCCACACAGTAAGTGCATCCCATTTCACTCAGTCACTACATCCCATTACCCTCAGGCACTGCATCCCATTTCACTCAGGCACTGCAGCCCATTTCACTCAGGCACTGCAGCCCATTTCACTCAGGCACTGCATCCCATTTCAGTCAGTCACTACCTCCCATATCAGTCAGTCACTACCTCCCATTTCAGTCACTCACTACCTCCCATTTCCAGAAGTCACTGCATCCGATTTCCCTCAGTCACTGCATCCCACTTCACTCAGTCACTGCATCCCATTTCCCTCAGTCACAGTATCCCATTTCACTCAGACACTGCATTCCATGTCACTCAGTCACTGAATCCTATTTCCCACAGTCACTGCATGCCATTTCTCTCAGTCACTATATCCCATTTCCCACAGTCACTGCATCCCATTTCACTCAGTCACTTCATCCCATTTAATGGAGAGAGTGAATCCTATTCAACTGAGACAGCAAATCCATTTCCATCAGTGACCGCGCAATATTCCCCACAGTCACGGCATCCCATTTCCCTCAGTCACGGCATCCCATTTCACTCAGTCACTGCATCCCATTTCATCCAGTCACTGCATCGCATATCCCTCAGTCACTGCATCTCATTTCCCTCAGTCACTGCATCCCATTTCACTCAGTCACTGCATCCCATTTCACTCAGTCACTGCATCCCATTTAACGGAGACAGTGAATCCTGTTCAACTGAGACAGTGAATCAATTTCCATCAGTCATCCCACCATACTCCCCACAGTCACTGCATCCCATTTCACTCAGCCGCTGCGTCGCATATCCCTCAGTCACAGCATCACATTTCCCTCAGTCACTGCATCGTATTTCACTCAGCCGCTGCCTCACATTTCACTCAGCCGCTGCATCCCATTTCACTCAGCCGCTGCCTCCCAGTTCTCTCAGTCGATGCATCCCATTTCCCACAGTCACTGCATTCCATTTCCCTCAGTCACTGGATCCCATTTCACTCAGTCACAGCATCCCATTTCACTCAGTCACTGCACCACATTACCCTCAGTCACTGCATCCCTTTTCACTCAGTCACTGCATCCCTTTTCACTCAGTGATTGCATCCATTTTCACTCAGTGATTGCATCCATTTTCACTCAGTGACTGCATCCCATTACACTCAGTCACTGTGTCCCATTTCCCTCAGTCACTGCGTCCCTTTTCCCACAGTCACGGCAAACTTTTCTCATAGTCACTGCAACCCATTTCCCACAGTCACTGCATCTCTTTTCCCTCAGTCACTGCATCTCCTTTCCCTCAGTCATGGCACCTCCTGTCCCTCAGTCACGGCACCTCCTGTCCCTCAGTCACGGCACCTCCTGTCCCTCAGTCACTGCATCCCATTTCCATCAGTCACTGCATCCCATTATCAGTCAGTCACTGCATCCCATTTCAATCAGTCACTGCATCCCATTTCAATCAGTCACTGCATCCCATTTCACTTAGTCACTGCATCCCATTTAACCGAGACAGTGAATCCTGTTCAACTGAGACAGTGAATCAATTTCCATCAGTCATCCCACCATATTCCCCACAGTCACTGCATCCCATTTCACTCAGTCACTGCCTCCCACTTCACTCAGTCACTACCTCCCATTTCAGTCAGTCACTGCTTCTTCTTTCCCTCAGTCACTGCATCACATTTCACTCAGTCACTGCATCCCATTTCACTCAGGCACTGCAGCCCATTTCACACAGGCACTGCATGTCATTTCCTTACTCACTGCATCGCATTACACTCAGTCACTGCATCCCATTTAACTGAGACAGTGAATCTCATTGAACTGAGACAGTGCATCCCATTACCCTCAGTCACAGCATTCCATTTCCCACAGTCACTGCATCTCGTTTCCCTCAGTCACTGCATCTCATTTCCCTCAGTCACTGCATCTCATTTCCCTCAGTCACTGCATCACATTTCCCTCAGTCACTGCATCACATTTCCCTCAGTCACTGCATCTCATTTCCCTCAGTCACTGCGTCCCATTACCCTCAGTCACTGCGTCCCATTACCCTCAGTCACTGTGTCCCATTACCCTCAGTCACTGCAGCCAATTTCACTCAGTCACTGCAGCCAATTTCACTCAGTCACTGCCTCCCTTTTCCCACAGTCAGTGCAAACTTTTCTCACAGTCACCGCAACCCATTTCCCACAGTCACTGCATCTCCTTTCCCACAGCACTGCATCTCATTTCCCACAGTCACAGCATCTCCTGTCCCTCTGTCACTGCGACTCATTTCCCTCAGTCACTGCACCTCATTTCCCTCAGTCACTGCATCTCATTTCGTTCAGTCACTGCATCCCATTTCAATCAGGCACTGCATCCCATTTCACTCAGGCACTGCATCCCATTTCACTCAGGCACTGCATCCCATTTCACTCAGGCACTGCATCTCATTTCCCTCAGTCACTGCATCACATTTCCCGCAGTCACTGCATCTCATTTCCCTCAGTCACTGCGTCCCATTACCCTCAGTCACTGTGTCCCATTACCCTCAGTCACTGCAGCCAATTTCACTCAGTCACTGCAGCCAATTTCACTCAGTCACTGCCTCCCTTTTCCCACAGTCAGTGCAAATTTTTCTCACAGTCACCGCAACCCATTTCCCACAGTCACTGCATCTCCTTTCCCACAGCACTGCATCTCATTTCCCACAGTCACAGCATCTCCTGTCCCTCTGTCACTGCGACTCATTTCCCTCAGTCACTGCACCTCATTTCCCTCAGTCACTGCATCTCATTTCGTTCAGTCACTGCATCCCATTTCAATCAGGCACTGCATCCCATTTCACTCAGGCACTGCATCCCATTTCACTCAGGCACTGCATCCCATTTCACTCAGGCACTGCATCCCATTTCACTCAGTCACTGCATCCCATTTCACTCAGTCACTGCATCCCATTTCAATCAGGCACTGCATCCCATTTCACTCAGGCACTGCATCCCATTTCACTCAGGCACTGCATCCCATTTCACTCAGGCACTGCATCCCATTTCACTCAGGCACTGCATCCCATTTCAGTCAGGCACTGCGGCACATTTCACTCAGGGACTGCAGCCCATTTCACTCAGTCACTGCATCCCATTTCCCTCAGTCACTGCAACCCATTTCCCACAGTCTCTGCAACCCATTTCCCCCAGTCACTGCAACCCATTTCCCCAAGTCACTGCATCTCCTTCACTTCAGTCACTGCATCTCCTTCACTTCAGTCACTGCATCTCATTTCACTGAGTCACTGCATCGCATTTCATTCAGTCAGTGCATCTCATTACCCTCAGACCCTGCATTTCATTTCCCTCAGTCACTGAATTCCATTTCCCACAGTCACTGCATCCCATTTCTCTCAATCACTGCATCCCATTTCTCTCAATCACTGCATCCCATTTCTCTCAGTCACTATAAACCATTTCCCACAGTCACTGCATCCCATTTCACTCAGTCACTGCATCCCATTTAATGGAGAGAGTGAATCCTATTCAACTGAGACAGCAAATCCATTTCCATCAGTCACCGCGCAATATTCCCCACAGTCACGGCATCACATTATCCTCAGTCACTGCGTCCCACTGCACTAAGTCACTGCGTCCCATTTCCCTCAGTCTCTGCATCCCATTTCCATCAGTCACTGCATCCCATTTCCCTCAGTCACTGCATCCCATTTCCCTCAGTCACTGCATCCCATTTCCCTCAGTCACTGCATCCCATTTCAGTCAGTCACTGCATCCCATTTCAGTCAGTCACTGCATCCCATTTCACTCAGCCGCTGCATCGCATTTCACTCAGCCGCTGCATCGCATTTCACTCAGCCGCTGCATCGCATTTCACTCAGCCGCTGCATCGCAGTTCACTCAGCCGCTGCATCCCCTTTAAGGGAGACAGTGGATGCGATTCAACTGAGACAGTGCATCCATTTCCGTCAGTCACAGCACCCTATACCCCACAGTCACCGCATTCCATTTCTAACAGTCACTGCGTTCTATTTCACTCAGTCACTGCATCACACTTAGCTCAGTCACTGCAATGCATTTCCCTCAGTCACTGCATCACCTTTCACTCAGTGACTGCATCACATTTCACTCAGTGACTGCATCACATTTCACTCAGTCACTGCATCCCATTTAACTGAGACAGTGAATCTCATTGAACTGAGACAGTGCATCCCATTACCCTCAGTCACAGCATTCCATTTCCCACAGTCACTGCATCTCATTTCCCACAGTCACTGCATCTCCTTTCCCTCAGTCACTGCATCTCATTTCCCTCAGTCACTGTGTCCCATTACCCTCAGTCACTGCGTCCCATTACCCTCACACACTGCATCCCATTTCACTCAGTCACTGCATCCCATTTCACTCAGTCACTGCATGTCATTTCCTTAGTCACTGCAGCGCATTACACTCAGTTACTGCGTCCCATTTCCCTCAGTCACTGCCTCCCATTTCACTCAGTCACTGCCTCGCATTTCACTCAGTCACTGCCTCCCATTTCACTCAGTCACTCCTTCCCATTTCACTCAGTCACTCCTTCCCATTTCCCTCACTGCAAACGTTTCCCACAGTCACTGCAACCCATTTCCCACAGTCACTGCATCCCATTTCAGTCAGTCTCAGCATCCCATTTCGCTCAGTCACTGCATCCCATTTCTCTCAGTCACAGCATCCCATTACACTCAGTCACAGCATCCCATTACCCTCAGTAACAGCATTCCATTTCCCACAGTCACTGCATCTCCTTTCCCTCAGTCACTGCGTCACATTTCACTCAGTCACTGCGTCACATTTCACTCAGTCACTGCGTCACATTTCACTCAGTCACTGCGTCACATTTCACTCAGTCACTGCGTCACATTTCACTCAGTCTGAGCACCCCATCTCACTCAGTCAGTGCATCCCATTTCCCATATTCACTGCATGTCCTTTCCTCAGTTGCTGCAACCCATTTCCCACAGTCACTGCATCCCATTTCCCTCAGTCACAGCATCCCATTTCATTCAGTCACAGCATCCCATTTAACTCAGTCAATGCATCCCATTTCACTCAGTCACTGCATCCCATTTAACTGAGACAGTGAATCTCATTGAACTGAGACAGTGCATCCCATAACCCTCAGTCACAGCATTCCATTTCCCACAGTCACTGCATCTCCTTTCCCACAGCACTGCATCTCATTTCCCACAGTCACTGCATCTCCTGTCCCTCAGTCACGGCACTTCCTGTCCCTCAGTCACGGCACCTCCTGTCCCTCAGTCACGGCACCTCCTGTCCCTCAGTCACGGCACCTCCTGTCCCTCAGTCACGGCACCTCTTGTCCCTCAGTCACGGCACCACCTGTCCCTCAGACACTGCAACTAATTTCCCTCTGTCACTGCGACTCATTTCCCTCAGTCACTGCACCTCATTTTCCTCAGTCACTGCATCTCATTTCGTTCAGTCACTGTATCCCATTTCACTCAGGCACTGCAGCCCATTTCCCTCAGTCACTGCATCCCATTTCACTCAGGCACTGCATCCCATTCCACTCAGGCACTGCATCCCATTCCACTCAGGCACTGCGGCACATTTCACTCAGGCACTGCGGCACATTTCACTCAGGCACTGCAGCTCATTTCACTCAGTCACTGCAACCCATTTCACTCAGTCACTGCAACCCATTTCCCCCAGTCACTGCAACCCATTTCCCCAAGTCACTGCATCTTCTTTACTTCAGTCACTGCATCGCATTTCCCTCTGTCACTGCATCTCATTACCCTCAGTCCCTGCATTTCATTTCCCTCAGTCACTGAATCCCATTTCCCACAGTCACTGCATCCCATTTCTCTCAGTCACTGCATCCGATTTCTCTCAGTCACTGCATCTGATTTCCCACAGTCACTGCATCCCATTTCACTCAGTCACTGCATCCCATTTAATGGAGAGAGTGAATCCTATTCAACTGCGACAGCAAATCCATTTCCATCAGTCACCGCGCAATATTCCCCACAGTCACGGCATCACATTATCCTCAGTCATTGCGTCCCATTGCACTCAGTCACTGCATCCCATTTCCCTTAGTCACTGCATCCCATTTCACTCAGTCACTGCATCCCATTCCACTCAGTCACTGCATCCCATTTCACTCAGTCACTGCATCCCATTTCACTCAGTCACTGCATCGCATTTCAGTCAGTCACTGCATCGCATTTCCCTCAGTCACATCATCGCATTTCCCTCAGTCACTGCATCGCATTTCCCTCAGTCACTGCATCGCATTTCCCTCAGTCACTGCATCGCATTTCACTCAGCCGCTGCATCGCATTTCACTCAGCCGCTGCATCCCATTTCACTCAGCTGCTGCATCCCCTTTAATGGAGACAGGGGATGCGATTCAACTGAGACAGTGCATCCATTTCCGTCAGTCACAGCACCCTATACCCCACAGTCACCGCATTCCATTTCCCACAGTCACTGCGTCCTATTTCACTCAGTCACTGCATCCCCTTCCCCTCAGTCACTGCCTCCCACTTCACTCAGTCACTGCCTCCCACTTCACTCAGTCACTGCCTCCCACTTCACTCAGTCACTACCTCCCATTTCAGTCAGTCACTGCATCTCCTTTCCCTCAGTCACTGCACCCCATTTCCCACAGTCACTGCATCCCACTTCCCTCAGTCACAGCATCCCACTTCACTCAGTCACAGCATCCCATTTCACTCAGTCACTGCATCCCTTTTCATGCAGTCACTGCATCCCATTTAACTGAGACAGTGAATCTCATTGAACTGAGGCAGTGCATCCCATTACCCTCAGTCACTGCATCCCTTTTCACTCAGTGATTGCATCCATTTTCACTCAGTCACTGCATCCCATTACACTCAGTCACTGTGTCCCATTTCCCTCAGTCACTGCGTCCCTTTTCCCACAGTCACGGCAAACTTTTCTCACAGTCACTGCAACCAATTTCCCACAGTCACCGCACCTCCTTTCCCTCAGTCACTGCATCTCCTTTCCCTCAGTCACGGCACCTCCTGTCTCTCAGTCACGGCACCTCCTGTCCCTCAGTCACGGCACCTCCTGTCCCTCAGTCACAGCAAATCATTTCGTTCAGTCACTGCATCTCATTTTGTTCAGTCACTGCATCTCATTTCGTTCAGTCACTGCATCTCATTTCGTTCAGTCACTGCATCTCATTTCGTTCAGTCACTGCATCCCATTTCCATCAGTCACTGCATCCCATTTCCATCAGTCACTGCATCCCATTTCCATCAGTCACTGCATCCCATTTCCATCAGTCACTGCATCCCATTTCCATCAGTCACTGCATCCCATTTCCATCAGTCACTGCATCACATTAGCAGTCAGTCGCTGCATCCCATTTCAATCAGTCACTGCATCCCATTTCGTTCAGTCACTGCATCCCATTTAACGGATACAGTGAATCCTGTTCAACTGAGACAGTGAATCAATTTCCATCAGTCATCCCACCATACTCCCCACAGTCACTGCATCCCATTTCACTCAGTCACTGCATCCCATTTCACTCAGTCACTGCCTCCCACTTCACTCAGTCACTGCCTCCCACTTCACTCAGTCACTGCCTCCCACTTCACTCAGTCACTGCATCTCCTTTCCCTCAGTCACTGCATCCCATTTCACTCAGGCACTGCGGCCCATTTCCCTCAGTCACTCTCTCCCATTTCAGTCAGTCACTCCCTGCCATTTCAGTCACTCCCCCCATTTCCCTCACTGCAAATGTTTCACACAGTAACTGCAACCCATTTCCCACAGTCACAGCATCCCATTTCAGTCAGTCTCAGCATCCCATTTCGCTCAGTCACAGCATCACATTTCTCTCAGTCACAGCATCCCATTACACTCAGTCACAGCATCCCATTACCCACAGTAACAGCATTCCATTTCAATCAGTCACTGCATCTCCTTTCCCTCAGTCACTGCATCCCATTTCACTCAGACACTGCATCCCATTGCACACGGTCACTGCATCCTATTTCACTCTGTCACTGCATCCTAGTTCACTCAGTCACTGCATCCCATTTCAGTCAGCCACTGCATCTCATTTCCCACAGTCACTGCATCTACTTTCCCTCAGTCACGGCACCTCCTGTCCCTCAGTCACTACATCTCATTTCCCTCAGTCATTGCACCCCATTTCCCTCAGTCACAGCATCCCATTTCAGTCAGTCTCAGCATCCCATTTCGCTCAGTCACAGCATCACATTTCTCTCAGTCACAGCATCCCATTACACTCAGTCACAGCATCCCATTACCCACAGTAACAGCATTCCATTTCAATCAGTCACTGCATCTCCTTTCCCTCAGTCACTGCATCCCATTTCAGTCAGCCACTGCATCTCATTTCCCACAGTCACAGCATCTACTTTCCCTCAGTCACGGCACCTCCTGTCCCTCAGTCACTGCATCTCATTTCCCTCAGTCACTGCATCCCATTTGACTCATTCACTGCATCCCATTGCCCTCAGTCACAGCATTCCATTTCATTCAGTCACTGCATTCAATTTCCATCCGTCACGGCATCCCATTTCACTCAGTCACTGCATTCAATTTCCATCAGTCACTGCAATGCATTCCACTCTGTTACTGCGTCTAATTTCACTCAGTCACTGCATCCCGATTCTCTCAGTCACTACAACCCATTTCCCACAGTCATTGCACCCAATTTCACTCTCTCACTGCATTCAATTTCCATCCGTCAGTGCATTCAATTTCCGTCAGTCACTGCATCGCATTTCACTCAGTCAGGGCATCCTATTTCACTCAGTCAGGGCATCCTATTTCACTCAGTCAGGGCATCCTATTTCACTCAGTCACTGCATACTATTTCCCTCAGTCACTGCATCCATTTCACGCAGTCACTGCATCACATTTCACGCAGTCACTGCATCCCATTTCCCACAGTCACTGCATCCCATTTCCCACAGTCACTGCATCCCATTTCCCACAGTCACTGCATCCCATTTAATGGAGACAGTGAATCCTATTCAACTGAGACAGCGAATCGATTTCCATCAGTCACCGCGCAATATTCCCCACAGTCACGGCATCACATTACCCTCAGTCACTGCGTCCCATTACACTCAGTCACTGCGTCAAATTTCCCTCTGTCACTGCATCCCATTTCCCTCAGTCACTGCATCCCATTTCCCTCAGTCACTGCATCCCATTTCCCTCAGTCACTGCATCCCATTTCCCTCAGTCACTGCATCCCATTTCCCTCAGTCACTGCATCCCATTTCACTCAGTCACTGCATCCCATTTCAGTCAGTCACTGCATCACATTTCACGCAGTCACTGCATCACATTTCACACAGTCACGGCATCACATTTCACACAGTCACGGCATCACATTTCACTCAGTCACTGCATCACATTTCACTCAGTCACTGCATCACATTTCACTCAGTCACTGCATCTCACTTCACTCATTCACAGCATCCCATTTCACGCAGTCACTGCATCCCATTTCACGCAGTCACTGCATCCCAATTCACTCCGTCACTGCATCCCGTTTCACAACTGACGCTGCAGTCAGGTTCCGTCAGGTACTGCATCCCATTTCCTCAGTCACTGCATCCCACTTCACTCAGTCACTGCATCCCATTTCACTCAGTCACTGCATCCCATTTCCCTCAGTCACAGTATCCCATTTCACTCAGACACTGCATCCCATTTCCCACGGTCACTGCATCCTATTTCACTCTGTCACTGCATCCCATTTCTCTCTGTCACTGCATACCATTTCACTCTGTCACTGCATACCATTTCACTCTGTCACTGCACCCCATTTCCCTCAGTCACTGTATCCCATTTCCCACAGTCACTGTATCCCATTTCCCACAGTCACTGTATCCCATTTCCCACAGTCACTGCATCCCATTTCCCACAGTCACTGCATCCCATTTCTCTCAGTCACTACATCCCATTTCCCACAGTCACTGCATCCCATTTCACTCAGTCACTGCATCACATTTAATGGAGAGAGTGAATCCTATTCTAGTGAGACCGCGAATCGATTTCCATCAGTCACCGCGCAATATTCCCCACAGTCACGGCATCACATTACCCTCAGTCACTGCATCCCATTTCACTCAGTCACTGCATCCCATTTCACTCAGTCACTGCATCCCATTACGCTCAGTCACTGCATCCCATTACGCTCAGTCACTGCATCCCATTACCCTCAGTCACTGCCTCCCACTTCACTCAGTCACTGCCTCCCACTTCACTCAGTCACGGCATCACATTACCCTCAGTCACTGCATCTCCTTTCCCTCAGTCACTGCATCACATTTCACTCCGTCACTGCATCACATTTCACTCAGTCTGAGCACCCCATCTCACTCAGTCAGTGCATCCCATTTCCCATAGTCACTGCCTCCCATTTCCCTCAGTCACTGCCTCCCATTTCCCTCAGTCACAGCATCCCATTTCTCTCAGTCACAGCATCCCATTTCTCTCAGTCACAGCATCCCATTCAACTGAGACAGTGCATCCCATTACCCTCAGTCACAGCAATCCATTTCCCTCAGTAACGGCACCTCCTATCCCTCAGTCACTGCCTCCCATTTCCTTCGGTCACTGCGTTCCATTTCACTCAGTCACATAATCCCATTACCCTCAGTCACTGCATCCCATTTCACTCAGACACTGCATCCCATTTCACTCAGACACTGCATCCCATTTCACTCAGACACTGCATCCCATTTCACTCAGACACTGCATCCCATTTCACTCAGACACTGCATCCCTTTTCATTCAGTGCGTGCATCCGTTTTCACTCAGTGATTGCATCCCATTACACTCAGTCACTGTGTCCCATTTCCCTCAGTCACTGCATCCCTTTTCCCACAGTCACTGCAAACTTTTCTCACAGTCACTGCAACCCATTTCCCACAGTCACTGCATCTCCTTTCCCTCAGTCATGGCACCTCCTGTGCCTCAGTCACGTCACCTCCTGTCCCTCAGTCACTGCATCTCATTTCGTTCAGTCACTGCATCCCATTTCCATCAGTCACTGCATCCCATTATCAGTCAGTCACTGCATCCCATTTCACTCAGTCACTCCATCCCATTTCACTCAGTCACTCCATCCCATTTAACGAAGACAGTGAAACCTGTTCAACTGAGACAGTGAATCAATTTCCATCAGTCACCACACCCTACTCCACACAGTCACTGCATCCCATTTCACCCAGTCACTGCATCCCATTTGACTCAGTCACTGCATCCCATTTGACTCAGTCACTGCATCCCACTTAACTGAGACAGTGAATCTCATTGAACTGAGACAGTGCATCCCATTGCCCTCAGTCACAGCGTTCCATTTCATTCAGTCACTGCATTCAATTTCCATCAGTCACGGCATCCCATTTCACTCAGTCACAGCATCCCATTTCACTCAGTCACAGCATCCCGATTCTCTCAGTCACTACAACCCATTTCCCACAGTCATTGCACCCAATTTCACTCTCTCACTGCATTCAATTTCCATCCGTCAGTGCATTCAATTTCCGTCAGTCACTGCATCGCATTTCGCTCAGTCAGGGCATCCTATTTCACTCAGTCAGGGCATCCAATTTCACTCAGTCACTGCATACTATTTCCCTCAGTCACTGCATCCAATGTCACACAGTCACTGCATCCATTTCACGCAGTCACTGCATCACATTTCACGCAGTCACTGCATCCCATTTCCCACAGTCACTGCATCCCATTTCACTCAGTCACTGCATCCCATTTAATGGAGACAGTGAATCCTATTCAACTGAGACAGCGAATCGATTTCCATCAGTCACCGCGCAATATTCCCCACAGTCACAGCATCCCACTTCACTCAGTCACAGCATCCCATTTCACTCAGTCACTGCATCCCTTTTCATGCAGTCACTGCATCCCATTTAACTGAGACAGTGAATCTCATTGAACTGAGGCAGTGCATCCCATTACCCTCAGTCACTGCATCCCTTTTCACTCAGTCACTGCATCCCTTTTCACTCAGTGATTGCATCCATTTTCACTCAGTCACTGCATCCCATTACACTCAGTCACTGTGTCCCATTTCCCTCAGTCACTGCGTCCCTTTTCCCACAGTCACGGCAAACTTTTCTCACAGTCACTGCAACCCATTTCCCACAGTCACCGCATCTCCTTTCCCTCAGTCACGGCACCTCCTGTCTCTCAGTCACGGCACCTCCTGTCCCTCAGTCACGGCACCTCCTGTCCCTCAGTCACGGCACCTCCTGTCCCTCAGTCACAGCAAATCATTTCGTTCAGTCACTGCATCTCATTTCGTTCAGTCACTGCATCTCATTTCGTTCAGTCACTGCATCTCATTTCGTTCAGTCACTGCATCTCATTTCGTTCAGTCACTGCATCTCATTTCGTTCAGTCACTGCATCTCATTTCGTTCAGTCACTGCATCTCATTTCGTTCAGTCACTGCATCCCATTTCCATCAGTCACTGCATCCCATTTCCATCAGTCACTGCATCCCATTTCCATCAGTCACTGCATCCCATTTCCATCAGTCACTGCATCCCATTAGCAGTCAGTCGCTGCATCCCATTTCAATCAGTCACTGCATCCCATTTCGTTCAGTCACTGCATCCCATTTAACGGATACAGTGAATCCTGTTCAACTGAGACAGTGAATCAATTTCCATCAGTCATCCCACCATACTCCCCACAGTCACTGCATCCCATTTCACTCAGTCACTGCATCCCATTTCACTCAGTCACTGCCTCCCACTTCACTCAGTCACTGCCTCCCACTTCACTCAGTCACTGCCTCCCACTTCACTCAGTCACTGCATCTCCTTTCCCTCAGTCACTGCATCCCATTTCACTCAGGCACTGCGGCCCATTTCCCTCAGTCACTCTCTCCCATTTCAGTCAGTCACTCCCTGCCATTTCAGTCACTCCCCCCATTTCCCTCACTGCAAATGTTTCACACAGTAACTGCAACCCATTTCCCACAGTCACAGCATCCCATTTCAGTCAGTCTCAGCATCCCATTTCGCTCAGTCACAGCATCACATTTCTCTCAGTCATAGCATCCCATTACACTCAGTCACAGCATCCCATTACCCACAGTAACAGCATTCCATTTCAATCAGTCACTGCATCTCCTTTCCCTCAGTCACTGCATCCCATTTCAGTCAGCCACTGCATCTCATTTCCCACAGTCACAGCATCTACTTTCCCTCAGTCACGGCACCTCCTGTCCCTCAGTCACTGCATCTCATTTCCCTCAGTCACTGCATCCCATTTGACTCAGTCACTGCATCCCATTGCCCTCAGTCACAGCATTCCATTTCATTCAGTCACTGCATTCAATTTCCATCCGTCACGGCATCCCATTTCACTCAGTCACTGCATTCAATTTCCATCAGTCACTGCAATGCATTCCACTCTGTTACTGCGTCTAATTTCACTCAGTCACTGCATCCCGATTCTCTCAGTCACTACAACCCATTTCCCACAGTCATTGCACCCAATTTCACTCTCTCACTGCATTCAATTTCCATCCGTCAGTGCATTCAATTTCCGTCAGTCACTGCATCGCATTTCACTCAGTCAGGGCATCCTATTTCACTCAGTCAGGGCTACCTATTTCACTCAGTCAGGGCATCCTATTTCACTCAGTCACTGCATACTATTTCCCTCAGTCACTGCATCCATTTCACGCAGTCACTGCATCACATTTCACGCAGTCACTGCATCCCATTTCCCACAGTCACTGCATCCCATTTCCCACAGTCACTGCATCCCATTTCCCACAGTCACTGCATCCCATTTCCCACAGTCACTGCATCCCATTTAATGGAGACAGTGAATCCTATTCAACTGAGACAGCGAATCGATTTCCATCAGTCACCGCGCAATATTCCCCACAGTCACGGCATCACATTACCCTCAGTCACTGCGTCCCATTACACTCAGTCACTGCGTCAAATTTCCCTCTGTCACTGCATCCCATTTCCTTCAGTCACTGCATCCCATTTCACTCAGTCACTGCATCCCATTTCCCTCAGTCACTGCATCCCATTTCCCTCAGTCACTGCATCCCATTTCCCTCAGTCACTGCATCCCATTTCACTCAGTCACTGCATCCCATTTCACTCAGTCACTGCATCCCATTTCAGTCAGTCACTGCATCACATTTCACGCAGTCACTGCATCACATTTCACACAGTCACGGCATCACATTTCACACAGTCACGGCATCACATTTCACTCAGTCACTGCATCACATTTCACTCAGTCACTGCATCTCACTTCACTCATTCACAGCATCCCATTTCACGCAGTCACTGCATCCCATTTCACGCAGTCACTGCATCCCAATTCACTCCGTCACTGCATCCCGTTTCACAACTGACGCTGCAGTCAGGTTCCGTCAGGTACTGCATCCCATTTCCTCAGTCACTGCATCCCACTTCACTCAGTCACTGCATCCCATTTCACTCAGTCACTGCATCCCATTTCCCTCAGTCACAGTATCCCATTTCACTCAGACACTGCATCCCATTTCCCACGGTCACTGCATCCTATTTCACTCTGTCACTGCATCCCATTTCTCTCTGTCACTGCATACCATTTCACTCTGTCACTGCATACCATTTCACTCTGTCACTGCATACCATTTCACTCTGTCACTGCACCCCATTTCCCTCAGTCACTGTATCCCATTTCCCACAGTCACTGTATCCCATTTCCCACAGTCACTGTATCCCATTTCCCACAGTCACTGCATCCCATTTCTCTCAGTCACTACATCCCATTTCCCACAGTCACTGCATCCCATTTCACTCAGTCACTGCATCACATTTAATGGAGAGAGTGAATCCTATTCTAGTGAGACCGCGAATCGATTTCCATCAGTCACCGCGCAATATTCCCCACAGTCACGGCATCACATTACCCTCAGTCACTGCATCCCATTTCACTCAGTCACTGCATCCCATTTCACTCAGTCACTGCATCCCATTACCCTCAGTCACTGCCTCCCACTTCACTCAGTCACTGCCTCCCACTTCACTCAGTCACTGCCTCCCACTTCACTCAGTCACGGCATCACATTACCCTCAGTCACTGCATCTCCTTTCCCTCAGTCACTGCATCACATTTCACTCCGTCACTGCATCACATTTCACTCAGTCTGAGCACCCCATCTCACTCAGTCAGTGCATCCCATTTCCCATAGTCACTGCCTCCCATTTCCCTCAGTCACTGCCTCCCATTTCCCTCAGTCACTGCCTCCCATTTCTCTCAGTCACAGCATCCCATTTCTCTCAGTCACAGCATCCCATTCAACTGAGACAGTGCATCCCATTACCCTCAGTCACAGCAATCCATTTCCCTCAGTAACGGCACCTCCTATCCCTCAGTCACTGCCTCCCATTTCCTTCGGTCACTGCGTTCCATTTCACTCAGTCACATAATCCCATTACCCTCAGTCACTGCATCCCATTTCACTCAGACACTGCATCCCATTTCACTCAGACACTGCATCCCATTTCACTCAGACACTGCATCCCTTTTCATTCAGTGCGTGCATCCGTTTTCACTCAGTGATTGCATCCCATTACACTCAGTCACTGTGTCCCATTTCCCTCAGTCACTGCATCCCTTTTCCCACAGTCACTGCAAACTTTTCTCACAGTCACTGCAACCCATTTCCCACAGTCACTGCATCTCCTTTCCCTCAGTCATGGCACCTCCTGTGCCTCAGTCACGTCACCTCCTGTCCCTCAGTCACTGCATCTCATTTCGTTCAGTCACTGCATCCCATTTCCATCAGTCACTGCATCCCATTATCAGTCAGTCACTGCATCCCATTTCACTCAGTCACTCCATCCCATTTCACTCAGTCACTCCATCCCATTTAACGAAGACAGTGAAACCTGTTCAACTGAGACAGTGAATCAATTTCCATCAGTCACCACACCCTACTCCACACAGTCACTGCATCCCATTTCACCCAGTCACTGCATCCCATTTGACTCAGTCACTGCATCCCATTTGACTCAGTCACTGCATCCCACTTAACTGAGACAGTGAATCTCATTGAACTGAGACAGTGCATCCCATTGCCCTCAGTCACAGCGTTCCATTTCATTCAGTCACTGCATTCAATTTCCATCAGTCACGGCATCCCATTTCACTCAGTCACAGCATCCCATTTCACTCAGTCACAGCATCCCGATTCTCTCAGTCACTACAACCCATTTCCCACAGTCATTGCACCCAATTTCACTCTCTCACTGCATTCAATTTCCATCCGTCAGTGCATTCAATTTCCGTCAGTCACTGCATCGCATTTCGCTCAGTCAGGGCATCCTATTTCACTCAGTCAGGGCATCCAATTTCACTCAGTCACTGCATACTATTTCCCTCAGTCACTGCATCCAATTTCACACAGTCACTGCATCCATTTCACGCAGTCACTGCATCACATTTCACGCAGTCACTGCATCCCATTTCCCACAGTCACTGCATCCCATTTCACTCAGTCACTGCATCCCATTTAATGGAGACAGTGAATCCTATTCAACTGAGACAGCGAATCGATTTCCATCAGTCACCGCGCAATATTCCCCACAGTCACGGCATCCCATTTCCCTCAGTCACTGCATCCCATTTCACTCAGTCACTGCATCGCATATCCCTCAGTCACCGCATCTCCTTTCCCTCAGTCACCGCATCTCCTTTCCCTCAGTCACGGCACCTCCTGTCCCTCAGTCACAGCAACTCATTTCGTTCAGTCACTGCATCTCATTTTGTTCAGTCACTGCATCTCATTTCGTTCAGTCACTGCATCTCATTTCGTTCAGTCACTGCATCCCATTTCCATCAGTCACTGCATCCCATTATCAGTCAGTCACTGCATCCCATTTCAATCAGTCACTGAATCCCATTTGCTTCAGTCACTGCATCCCATTTAACGGATACAGTGAATCCTGTTCAACTGAGACAGTGAATCAATTTCCATCAGTCATCCCACCATACTCCCCACAGTCACTGCATCCCATTTTACTCAGTCACTGCATCCGCATTCCCTCAGTCACTGCATCCCATTTCCCTCAGTCACAGTATCCCATTTCACTCAGTCACTGCATCCCATTTCAGTCAGTCACTGCATCCCATTTCAGTCAGTCACTGCATCACATTTCACGCAGTCACTGCATCACATTTCACACAGTCACGGCATCACATTTCACACAGTCACGGCATCACATTTCACTCAGTCATGGCATCACATTTCACTCAGTCACTGCATCTCCTTTCCATCAGTCACTGCATCTCCTTTCCATCAGTCACTGCATCTCACTTCACTCATTCACTGCATCCCATTTCACGCAGTCACTGCATCCCATTTCACGCAGTCACTGCATCCCAATTCACTCCGTCACTGCATCCCGTTTCACAACTGACGCTGCAGTCAGGTTCCGTCAGGTACTGCATCCCATTTCCTCAGTCACTGCATCCCATTTCACTCAGTCACTGCATCCCATTTCCCTCAGTCACAGTATCCCATTTCACTCAGACACTGCATCCCATTTCCCACGGTCACTGCATCCTAGTTCACTCTGTCACTGCATACCATTTCACTCTGTCACTGCATCCCATTTCAATCAGTCACTGCATCCCATTTCACTCAGTCACTGCATCGCATTTCACTCAGTCACTGCATCGCATTTCACTCAGTCATTGCACCCCATTTCCCTCAGTCACTGTATCCCATTTCACTCAGACACTGCATCCCATTTCACTCAGTCACTGCAACCCATTTCCCACAGTCACAGCATCCCATTTCAGTCAGTCTCAGCATCCCATTTCGCTCAGTCACAGCATCACATTTCTTTCAGTCACAGCATCCCATTACACTCAGTCACAGCATCCCATTACCCACAGTAACAGCATTCCATTTCAATCAGTCACTGCATCTCCTTTCCCTCAGTCACTGCATCCATTTCACGCAGTCACTGCATCACATTTCACGCAGTCACTGCATCCCATTTCCCACAGTCACTGCATCCCATTTCACTCAGTCACTGCATCCCATTTAATGGAGACAGTGAATCCTATTCAACTGAGACAGCGAATCGATTTCCATCAGTTACCGCGCAATATTCCCCACAGTCACGGCATCACATTACCCTCAGTCACTGCGTCCCATTACACTCAGTCACTGCGTCAAATTTCCCTCTGTCACTGCATCCCATTTCCTTCAGTCACTGAATCCTATTTCACTCAGTCACTGCATCCCATTTCACTCAGTCACTGCATCCCATTTCACTCAGTCACTGCATCCCATTTCACGCAGTCACTGCATCACATTTCACGCAGTCACTGCATCCTATTTCACTCAGTCACTGCATCCCATTTCACTCAGTCACTGCATCCCATTTCACTCAGTCACTGCATCCCATTTCACTCAGTCACTGCATCCCATTTCAGTCAGTCACTGCATCACATTTCACGCAGTCACTGCATCACATTTCACACAGTCACGGCATCACATTTCACACAGTCACGGCATCACATTTCACTCAGTCACTGCATCCCATTTCACTCAGTCACTGCATCCCATTTCAGTCAGTCACTGCATCCCATTTCAGTCAGTCACTGCATCCCATTTCACTGAGTCACTGCATCTCCTTTCCATCAGTCACTGCATCTCCTTTCCATCACTCACTGCATCTCACTTCACTCATTCACTGCATCCCATTTCACGCAGTCACTGCATCCCATTTCACGCAGTCACTGCATCCCATTTCACTCCGTCACTGCATCCCAATTCACTCCGTCACTGCATCCCAATTCACTCCGTCACTGCATCCCAATTCACTCCGTCACTGCATCCCAAATCACTTCGTCACTGCATCCCAATTCACTCCGTCACTGCATCCCAATTCACTCCGTCACTGCATCCCGTTTCACAACTGACGCTGCAGTCAGGTTCCGTCAGGTACTGCATCCCATTTCCTCAGTCACTGCATCCCATTTCACTCAGTCACTGCATCCCATTTCACTCAGTCACTGCATCCCATTTCCCACGGTCACTGCATCCTAGTTCACTCTGTCACTGCATCCTAGTTCACTCTGTCACTGCATCCTAGTTCACTCTGTCACTGCATCCTAGTTCACTCTGTCACTGCATCCTAGTTCACTCTGTCACTGCATCCTAGTTCACTCTGTCACTGCATCCTAGTTCACTCTGTCACTGCATCCTAGTTCACTCTGTCACTGCATCCTAGTTCACTCTGTCACTGCATCCTAGTTCACTCTGTCACTGCATCCTAGTTCACTCTGTCACTGCATCCTAGTTCACTCTGTCACTGCATCCTAGTTCACTCTGTCACTGCATACCATTTCACTCTGTCACTGCATCCCATTTCAATCAGTCACTGCATCCCATTTCAATCAGTCACTGCATCCCATTTCACTCAGTCACTGCATCGCATTTCACTCAGTCATTGCACCCCATTTCCCTCAGTCACTGTATCCCATTTCACTCAGTCACTGCATCCCATTTAATGGAGACAGTGAATCCTATTCAACTGAGACAGCGAATCGATTTCCATCAGTCACCGCGCAATATTCCCCACAGTCACGGCATCACATTTCACTCAGTCACTGCGTCTCATTACACTCAGTCACTGCGTCAAATTTCCCTCTGTCACGGCATCCCATTTCCTTCAGACACTGAATCCTATTTCACTCAGTCACTGCATCCCATTTCACTCAGTCACTGCATCCCATTTCACTCAGTCACTGCATCCCATTTCACTCAGTCACTGCATCCCATTTCACTCAGTCACTGCATCCCATTTCACTCAGTCACTGCATCCCATTTCACTCAGTCACTGCATCCCATTTCACTCAGTCACTGCATCCCATTTCACTCAGTCACTGCATCACATTTCACTCAGTCACTGCATCCCATTTCACTCAGTCACTGCATCCCATTTCACTCAGTCACTGCATCGCATATCCCTCAGTCACCGCATCTCCTTTCCCTCAGTCACCGCATCTCCTTTCGCTCAGTCACGGCACCTCCTGTCCCTCAGTCACAGCAACTCATTTCGTTCAGTCACTGCATCTCATTTTGTTCAGTCACTGCATCTCATTTCGTTCAGTCACTGCATCCCATTTCCATCAGTCACTGCATCCCATTTCCCTCAGTCACTGCATCCCATTTCACTCAGTCACTGCATCCCATTTCACTCAGTCACTGCATCCCATTTCACTCAGTCACTGCATCCCATTTCACTCAGTCACTGCATCGCATATCCCTCAGTCACCGCATCTCCTTTCCCTCAGTCACCGCATCTCCTTTCGCTCAGTCACGGCACCTCCTGTCCCTCAGTCACAGCAACTCATTTCGTTCAGTCACTGCATCTCATTTTGTTCAGTCACTGCATCTCATTTCGTTCAGTCACTGCATCCCATTTCCATCAGTCACTGCATCCCATTATCAGTCAGTCACTGCATCCCATTTCAATCAGTCACTGAATCCCATTTCCTTCAGTCACTGCATCCCATTTAACGGATACAGTGAATCCTGTTCAACTGAGACAGTGAATCAATTTCCATCAGTCATCCCACCATACTCCCCACAGTCACTGCATCCCATTTCACTCAGTCACTGCATCCGCATTCCCTCAGTCACTGCATCCCATTTCCCTCAGTCACAGTATCCCATTTCACTCAGTCACTGCATCCCATTTCAGTCAGTCACTGCATCACATTTCACGCAGTCACGGCATCACATTTCACACAGTCACGGCATCACATTTCACACAGTCACGGCATCACATTTCACTCAGTCATGGCATCACATTTCACTCAGTCACGGCATCTCCTTTCCATCAGTCACTGCATCTCCTTTCCATCAGTCACTGCATCTCCTTTCCATCAGTCACTGCATCTCACTTCACTCATTCACTGCATCCCATTTCACGCAGTCACTGCATCCCATTTCACGCAGTCACTGCATCCCAATTCACTCCGTCACTGCATCCCGTTTCACAACTGACGCTGCAGTCAGGTTCCGTCAGGTACTGCATCCCATTTCCTCAGTCACTGCATCCCATTTCACTCAGTCACTGCATCCCATTTCCCTCAGTCACAGTATCCCATTTCACTCAGACACTGCATCCCATTTCCCACGGTCACTGCATCCTAGTTCACTCTGTCACTGCATCCCATTTCCCTCAGTCACTGCATCCCATTTCACTCAGTCACTGCATCCCATTTCACTCAGTCACTGCATCCCATTTCACTCAGTCACTGCATCCCATTTCACTCAGTCACTGCATCGCATATCCCTCAGTCACCGCATCTCCTTTCCCTCAGTCACCGCATCTCCTTTCCCTCAGTCACCGCATCTCCTTTCGCTCAGTCACGGCACCTCCTGTCCCTCAGTCACAGCAACTCATTTCGTTCAGTCACTGCATCTCATTTTGTTCAGTCACTGCATCTCATTTCGTTCAGTCACTGCATCCCATTTCCATCAGTCACTGCATCCCATTATCAGTCAGTCACTGCATCCCATTTCAATCAGTCACTGAATCCCATTTCCTTCAGTCACTGCATCCCATTTAACGGATACAGTGAATCCTGTTCAACTGAGACAGTGAATCAATTTCCATCAGTCATCCCACCATACTCCCCACAGTCACTGCATCCCATTTCACTCAGTCACTGCATCCGCATTCCCTCAGTCACTGCATCCCATTTCCCTCAGTCACAGTATCCCATTTCACTCAGTCACTGCATCCCATTTCAGTCAGTCACTGCATCACATTTCACGCAGTCACGGCATCACATTTCACACAGTCACGGCATCACATTTCACACAGTCACGGCATCACATTTCACTCAGTCATGGCATCACATTTCACTCAGTCACGGCATCTCCTTTCCATCAGTCACTGCATCTCCTTTCCATCAGTCACTGCATCTCCTTTCCATCAGTCACTGCATCTCACTTCACTCATTCACTGCATCCCATTTCACGCAGTCACTGCATCCCATTTCACGCAGTCACTGCATCCCAATTCACTCCGTCACTGCATCCCGTTTCACAACTGACGCTGCAGTCAGGTTCCGTCAGGTACTGCATCCCATTTCCTCAGTCACTGCATCCCATTTCACTCAGTCACTGCATCCCATTTCCCTCAGTCACAGTATCCCATTTCACTCAGACACTGCATCCCATTTCCCACGGTCACTGCATCCTAGTTCACTCTGTCACTGCATCCCATTTCACTCTGTCACTGCATACCATTTCACTCTGTCACTGCATCCCATTTCAATCAGTCACTGCATCCCATTTCACTCAGTCACTGTATCCCATTTCACTCAGACACTGCATCCCATTTCACTCAGTCACTGCAACCCATTTCCCACAGTCACAGCATCCCATTTCAGTCAGTCTCAGCATCCCATTTCGCTCAGTCACAGCATCACATTTCTCTCAGTCACAGCATCCCATTACACTCAGTCACAGCATCCCATTACCCACAGTAACAGCATTCCATTTCAATCAGTCACTGCATCTCCTTTCCCTCAGTCACTGCATCCATTTCACGCAGTCACTGCATCACATTTCACGCAGTCACTGCATCCCATTTCCCACAGTCACTGCATCCCATTTCACTCAGTCACTGCATCCCATTTAATGGAGACAGTGAATCCTATTCAACTGAGACAGCGAATCGATTTCCATCAGTCACCGCGCAATATTCCCCACAGTCACGGCATCACATTACCCTCAGTCACTGCGTCCCATTACACTCAGTCACTGCGTCCAATTTCCCTCTGTCACTGCATCCCATTTCCTTCAGTCACTGAATCCTATTTCACTCAGTCACTGCATCCCATTTCACTCAGTCACTGCATCCTATTTCACTCAGTCACTGCATCCCATTTCACTCAGTCACTGCATCCCATTTCACTCAGTCACTGCATCCCATTTCACTCAGTCACTGCATCCCATTTCACTCAGTCACTGCATCCCATTTCAGTCAGTCACTGCATCACATTTCACGCAGTCACTGCATCACATTTCACACAGTCATGGCATCACATTTCACACAGTCACGGCATCACATTTCACTCAGTCACTGCATCCCATTTCACTCAGTCACTGCATCCCATTTCAGTCAGTCACTGCATCCCATTTCACTCAGTCACTGCATCTCCTTTCCATCAGTCACTGCATCTCCTTTCCATCACTCACTGCATCTCACTTCACTCATTCACTGCATCCCATTTCACGCAGTCACTGCATCCCATTTCACTCCGTCACTGCATCCCAATTCACTCCGTCACTGCATCCCAATTCACTCCGTCACTGCATCCCAATTCACTTCGTCACTGCATCCCAATTCACTCCGTCACTGCATCCCAATTCACTCCGTCACTGCATCCCGTTTCACAACTGACGCTGCAGTCAGGTTCCGTCAGGTACTGCATCCCATTTCCTCAGTCACTGCATCCCATTTCACTCAGACACTGCATCCCATTTCACTCAGACACTGCATCCCATTTCACTCAGACACTGCATCCTAGTTCACTCTGTCACTGCATCCTAGTTCACTCTGTCACTGCATCCTAGTTCACTCTGTCACTGCATCCTAGTTCACTCTGTCACTGCATACCATTTCACTCTGTCACTGCATACCATTTCACTCTGTCACTGCATACCATTTCACTCTGTCACTGCGTACCATTTCACTCTGTCACTGCATCCCATTTCAATCAGTCACTGCATCCCATTTCAATCAGTCACTGCATCCCATTTCACTCAGTCACTGCATCGCATTTCACTCAGTCATTGCACCCCATTTCCCTCAGTCACTGTATCCCATTTCACTCAGACACTGCATCCCATTTCACTCAGTCACTGCAACCCATTTCCCACAGTCACAGCATCCCATTTCAGTCAGTCACTCCATCCCATTTCGCTCAGTCACAGCATCACATTTCTCTCAGTCACAGCATCCCATTACACTCAGTCACAGCATCCCATTACACTCAGTCACAGCATTCCATTTCAATCAGTCACTTCATCTCCTTTCCCTCAGTCACTGCATCCCATTTCAGTCAGCCACTGCATCTCATTTCCCACAGTCACTGCATCTACTTTCCCTCAGTCACGGCACCTCCTGTCCCTCAGTCACTACATCTCATTTCCCTCAGTCATTGCACCCCATTTCCCTCCGTCACAGCATCCCATTTCAGTCAGTCTCAGCATCCCATTTCGCTCAGTCACAGCATCACATTTCTCTCAGTCACAGCATCCCATTACACTCAGTCACAGCATCCCATTACCCACAGTAACAGCATTCCATTTCAATCAGTCACTGCATCTCCTTTCCCTCAGTCACTGCATCCCATTTCAGTCAGCCACTGCATCTCATTTCCCACAGTCACAGCATCTACTTTCCCTCAGTCACGGCACCTCCTGTCCCTCAGTCACTGCATCTCATTTCCCTCAGTCACTGCATCCCATTTGACTCAGTCACTGCATCCCATTGCCCTCAGTCACAGCATTCCATTTCATTCAGTCACTGCATTCAATTTCCATCCGTCACGGCATCCCATTTCACTCAGTCACTGCATTCAATTTCCATCAGTCACTGCAATGCATTCCACTCTGTTACTGCGTCTAATTTCACTCAGTCACTGCATCCCGATTCTCTCAGTCACTACAACCCATTTCCCACAGTCATTGCACCCAATTTCACTCTCTCACTGCATTCAATTTCCATCCGTCAGTGCATTCAATTTCCGTCAGTCACTGCATCGCATTTCACTCAGTCAGGGCATCCTATTTCACTCAGTCACTGCATACTATTTCCCTCAGTCACTGCATCCATTTCACGCAGTCACTGCATCACATTTCACGCAGTCACTGCATCCCATTTCCCACAGTCACTGCATCCCGTTTCACTCAGTCACTGCATCCCATTTAATGGAGACAGTGAATCCTATTCAACTGAGACAGCGAATCGATTTCCATCAGTCACCGCGCAATATTCCCCACAGTCACGGCATCACATTACCCTCAGTCACTGCATCCCATTTCACTCAGTCACTGCATCCCATTTCACTCAGTCACTGCATCCCATTACGCTCAGTCACTGCATCCCATTACCCTCAGTCACTGCCTCCCACTTCACTCAGTCACTGCCTCCCACTTCACTCAGTCACTGCCTCCCACTTCACTCAGTCACGGCATCACATTACCCTCAGTCACTGCATCTCCTTTCCCTCAGTCACTGCATCACATTTCACTCCGTCACTGCATCACATTTCACTCAGTCTGAGCACCCCATCTCACTCAGTCAGTGCATCCCATTTCCCATAGTCACTGCCTCCCATTTCCCTCAGTCACTGCCTCCCATTTCCCTCAGTCACTGCCTCCCATTTCTCTCAGTCACAGCATCCCATTTCTCTCAGTCACAGCATCCCATTCAACTGAGACAGTGCATCCCATTACCCTCAGTCACAGCAATCCATTTCCCTCAGTAACGGCACCACCTATCCCTCAGTCACTGCCTCCCATTTCCTTCGGTCACTGCGTTCCATTTCACTCAGTCACATAATCCCATTACCCTCAGTCACTGCATCCCATTTCACTCAGACACTGCATCCCATTTCACTCAGACACTGCATCCCATTTCACTCAGACACTGCATCCCTTTTCATTCAGTGCGTGCATCCGTTTTCACTCAGTGATTGCATCCCATTACACTCAGTCACTGTGTCCCATTTCCCTCAGTCACTGCATCCCTTTTCCCACAGTCACTGCAAACTTTTCTCACAGTCACTGCAACCCATTTCCCACAGTCACTGCATCTCCTTTCCCTCAGTCATGGCACCTCCTGTGCCTCAGTCACGTCACCTCCTGTCCCTCAGTCACTGCATCTCATTTCGTTCAGTCACTGCATCCCATTTCCATCAGTCACTGCATCCCATTATCAGTCAGTCACTGCATCCCATTTCACTCAGTCACTCCATCCCATTTCACTCAGTCACTCCATCCCATTTAACGAAGACAGTGAAACCTGTTCAACTGAGACAGTGAATCAATTTCCATCAGTCACCACACCCTACTCCACACAGTCACTGCATCCCATTTCACCCAGTCACTGCATCCCATTTGACTCAGTCACTGCATCCCATTTGACTCAGTCACTGCATCCCACTTAACTGAGACAGTGAATCTCATTGAACTGAGACAGTGCATCCCATTGCCCTCAGTCACAGCGTTCCATTTCATTCAGTCACTGCATTCAATTTCCATCAGTCACGGCATCCCATTTCACTCAGTCACAGCATCCCATTTCACTCAGTCACAGCATCCCGATTCTCTCAGTCACTACAACCCATTTCCCACAGTCATTGCACCCAATTTCACTCTCTCACTGCATTCAATTTCCATCCGTCAGTGCATTCAATTTCCGTCAGTCACTGCATCGCATTTCGCTCAGTCAGGGCATCCTATTTCACTCAGTCAGGGCATCCAATTTCACTCAGTCACTGCATACTATTTCCCTCAGTCACTGCATCCAATTTCACACAGTCACTGCATCCAATTTCACGCAGTCACTGCATCACATTTCACGCAGTCACTGCATCCCATTTCCCACAGTCACTGCATCCCATTTCACTCAGTCACTGCATCCCATTTAATGGAGACAGTGAATCCTATTCAACTGAGACAGCGAATCGATTTCCATCAGTCACCGCGCAATATTCCCCACAGTCACGGCATCCCATTTCCCTCAGTCACTGCATCCCATTTCACTCAGTCACTGCATCGCATATCCCTCAGTCACCGCATCTCCTTTCCCTCAGTCACCGCATCTCCTTTCCCTCAGTCACGGCACCTCCTGTCCCTCAGTCACAGCAACTCATTTCGTTCAGTCACAGCATCTCATTTTGTTCAGTCACTGCATCTCATTTCGTTCAGTCACTGCATCCCATTTCCATCAGTCACTGCATCCCATTATCAGTCAGTCACTGCATCCCATTTCAATCAGTCACTGAATCCCATTTGCTTCAGTCACTGCATCCCATTTAACGGATACAGTGAATCCTGTTCAACTGAGACAGTGAATCAATTTCCATCAGTCATCCCACCATACTCCCCACAGTCACTGCATCCCATTTTACTCAGTCACTGCATCCGCATTCCCTCAGTCACTGCATCCCATTTCCCTCAGTCACAGTATCCCATTTCACTCAGTCACTGCATCCCATTTCAGTCAGTCACTGCATCCCATTTCAGTCAGTCACTGCATCACATTTCACGCAGTCACTGCATCACATTTCACACAGTCACGGCATCACATTTCACACAGTCACGGCATCACATTTCACTCAGTCATGGCATCACATTTCACTCAGTCACTGCATCTCCTTTCCATCAGTCACTGCATCTCCTTTCCATCAGTCACTGCATCTCACTTCACTCATTCACTGCATCCCATTTCACGCAGTCACTGCATCCCATTTCACGCAGTCACTGCATCCCAATTCACTCCGTCACTGCATCCCGTTTCACAACTGACGCTGCAGTCAGGTTCCGTCAGGTACTGCATCCCATTTCCTCAGTCACTGCATCCCATTTCACTCAGTCACTGCATCCCATTTCCCTCAGTCACAGTATCCCATTTCACTCAGACACTGCATCCCATTTCCCACGGTCACTGCATCCTAGTTCACTCTGTCACTGCATACCATTTCACTCTGTCACTGCATCCCATTTCAATCAGTCACTGCATCCCATTTCACTCAGTCACTGCATCGCATTTCACTCAGTCACTGCATCGCATTTCACTCAGTCATTGCACCCCATTTCCCTCAGTCACTGTATCCCATTTCACTCAGACACTGCATCCCATTTCACTCAGTCACTGCAACCCATTTCCCACAGTCACAGCATCCCATTTCAGTCAGTCTCAGCATCCCATTTCGCTCAGTCACAGCATCACATTTCTTTCAGTCACAGCATCCCATTACACTCAGTCACAGCATCCCATTACCCACAGTAACAGCATTCCATTTCAATCAGTCACTGCATCTCCTTTCCCTCAGTCACTGCATCCATTTCACGCAGTCACTGCATCACATTTCACGCAGTCACTGCATCCCATTTCCCACAGTCACTGCATCCCATTTCACTCAGTCACTGCATCCCATTTAATGGAGACAGTGAATCCTATTCAACTGAGACAGCGAATCGATTTCCATCAGTTACCGCGCAATATTCCCCACAGTCACGGCATCACATTACCCTCAGTCACTGCGTCCCATTACACTCAGTCACTGCGTCAAATTTCCCTCTGTCACTGCATCCCATTTCCTTCAGTCACTGAATCCTATTTCACTCAGTCACTGCATCCCATTTCACTCAGTCACTGCATCCCATTTCACTCAGTCACTGCATCCCATTTCACGCAGTCACTGCATCACATTTCACGCAGTCACTGCATCCTATTTCACTCAGTCACTGCATCCCATTTCACTCAGTCACTGCATCCCATTTCACTCAGTCACTGCATCCCATTTCACTCAGTCACTGCATCCCATTTCAGTCAGTCACTGCATCACATTTCACGCAGTCACTGCATCACATTTCACACAGTCACGGCATCACATTTCACACAGTCACGGCATCACATTTCACTCAGTCACTGCATCCCATTTCACTCAGTCACTGCATCCCATTTCAGTCAGTCACTGCATCCCATTTCAGTCAGTCACTGCATCCCATTTCACTCAGTCACTGCATCTCCTTTCCATCAGTCACTGCATCTCCTTTCCATCACTCACTGCATCTCACTTCACTCCTTTACTGCATCCCATTTCACGCAGTCACTGCATCCCATTTCACGCAGTCACTGCATCCCAATTCACTCCGTCACTGCATCCCAATTCACTCCGTCACTGCATCCCAATTCACTCCGTCACTGCATCCCAATTCACTCCGTCACTGCATCCCAATTCACTCCGTCACTGCATCCCAAATCACTTCGTCACTGCATCCCAATTCACTCCGTCACTGCATCCCAATTCACTCCGTCACTGCATCCCGTTTCACAACTGACGCTGCAGTCAGGTTCCGTCAGGTACTGCATCCCATTTCCTCAGTCACTGCATCCCATTTCACTCAGTCACTGCATCCCATTTCACTCAGTCACTGCATCCCATTTCCCACGGTCACTGCATCCTATTTCACTCTGTCACTGCATCCTAGTTCACTCTGTCACTGCATCCTAGTTCACTCTGTCACTGCATCCTAGTTCACTCTGTCACTGCATCCTAGTTCACTCTGTCACTGCATACCATTTCACTCTGTCACTGCATCCCATTTCAATCAGTCACTGCATCGCATTTCACTCAGTCATTGCACCCCATTTCCCTCAGTCACTGTATCCCATTTCACTCAGTCACTGCATCCCATTTAATGGAGACAGTGAATCCTATTCAACTGAGACAGCGAATCGATTTCCATCAGTCACCGCGCAATATTCCCCACAGTCACGGCATCACATTTCACTCAGTCACTGCGTCTCATTACACTCAGTCACTGCGTCAAATTTCCCTCTGTCACGGCATCCCATTTCCTTCAGACACTGAATCCTATTTCACTCAGTCACTGAATCCTATTTCACTCAGTCACTGAATCCTATTTCACTCAGTCACTGAATCCTATTTCACTCAGTCACTGAATCCTATTTCACTCAGTCACTGCATCCCATTTCACTCAGTCACTGCATCCCATTTCACTCAGTCACTGCATCCCATTTCACTCAGTCACTGCATCCCATTTCACTCAGTCACTGCATCCCATTTCACTCAGTCACTGCATCCCATTTCACTCAGTCACTGCATCACATTTCACTCAGTCACTGCATTCCATTTCACTCAGTCACTGCATCCCATTTCACTCAGTCACTGCATCGCATATCCCTCAGTCACCGCATCTCCTTTCCCTCAGTCACCGCATCTCCTTTCGCTCAGTCACGGCACCTCCTGTCCCTCAGTCACAGCAACTCATTTCGTTCAGTCACTGCATCTCATTTTGTTCAGTCACTGCATCTCATTTCGTTCAGTCACTGCATCCCATTTCCATCAGTCACTGCATCCCATTTCCCTCAGTCACTGCATCCCATTTCACTCAGTCACTGCATCCCATTTCACTCAGTCACTGCATCCCATTTCACTCAGTCACTGCATCCCATTTCACTCAGTCACTGCATCGCATATCCCTCAGTCACCGCATCTCCTTTCCCTCAGTCACCGCATCTCCTTTCGCTCAGTCACGGCACCTCCTGTCCCTCAGTCACAGCAACTCATTTCGTTCAGTCACTGCATCTCATTTTGTTCAGTCACTGCATCTCATTTCGTTCAGTCACTGCATCCCATTTCCATCAGTCACTGCATCCCATTATCAGTCAGTCACTGCATCCCATTTCAATCAGTCACTGAATCCCATTTCCTTCAGTCACTGCATCCCATTTAACGGATACAGTGAATCCTGTTCAACTGAGACAGTGAATCAATTTCCATCAGTCATCCCACCATACTCCCCACAGTCACTGCATCCCATTTCACTCAGTCACTGCATCCGCATTCCCTCAGTCACTGCATCCCATTTCCCTCAGTCACAGTATCCCATTTCACTCAGTCACTGCATCCCATTTCAGTCAGTCACTGCATCACATTTCACGCAGTCACGGCATCACATTTCACACAGTCACGGCATCACATTTCACACAGTCACGGCATCACATTTCACTCAGTCATGGCATCACATTTCACTCAGTCACGGCATCTCCTTTCCATCAGTCACTGCATCTCCTTTCCATCAGTCACTGCATCTCCTTTCCATCAGTCACTGCATCTCACTTCACTCATTCACTGCATCCCATTTCACGCAGTCACTGCATCCCATTTCACGCAGTCACTGCATCCCAATTCACTCCGTCACTGCATCCCGTTTCACAACTGACGCTGCAGTCAGGTTCCGTCAGGTACTGCATCCCATTTCCTCAGTCACTGCATCCCATTTCACTCAGTCACTGCATCCCATTTCCCTCAGTCACAGTATCCCATTTCACTCAGACACTGCATCCCATTTCCCACGGTCACTGCATCCTAGTTCACTCTGTCACTGCATCCCATTTCACTCTGTCACTGCATACCATTTCACTCTGTCACTGCATCCCATTTCAATCAGTCACTGCATCCCATTTCACTCAGTCACTGTATCCCATTTCACTCAGACACTGCATCCCATTTCACTCAGTCACTGCAACCCATTTCCCACAGTCACAGCATCCCATTTCAGTCAGTCTCAGCATCCCATTTCGCTCAGTCACAGCATCACATTTCTCTCAGTCACAGCATCCCATTACACTCAGTCACAGCATCCCATTACCCACAGTAACAGCATTCCATTTCAATCAGTCACTGCATCTCCTTTCCCTCAGTCACTGCATCCATTTCACGCAGTCACTGCATCACATTTCACGCAGTCACTGCATCCCATTTCCCACAGTCACTGCATCCCATTTCACTCAGTCACTGCATCCCATTTAATGGAGACAGTGAATCCTATTCAACTGAGACAGCGAATCGATTTCCATCAGTCACCGCGCAATATTCCCCACAGTCACGGCATCACATTACCCTCAGTCACTGCGTCCCATTACACTCAGTCACTGCGTCCAATTTCCCTCTGTCACTGCATCCCATTTCCTTCAGTCACTGAATCCTATTTCACTCAGTCACTGCATCCCATTTCACTCAGTCACTGCATCCTATTTCACTCAGTCACTGCATCCCATTTCACTCAGTCACTGCATCCCATTTCACTCAGTCACTGCATCCCATTTCACTCAGTCACTGCATCCCATTTCACTCAGTCACTGCATCCCATTTCAGTCAGTCACTGCATCACATTTCACGCAGTCACTGCATCACATTTCACACAGTCATGGCATCACATTTCACACAGGCACGGCATCACATTTCACACAGTCACGGCATCACATTTCACTCAGTCACTGCATCCCATTTCACTCAGTCACTGCATCCCATTTCAGTCAGTCACTGCATCCCATTTCACTCAGTCACTGCATCTCCTTTCCATCAGTCACTGCATCTCCTTTCCATCACTCACTGCATCTCACTTCACTCATTCACTGCATCCCATTTCACGCAGTCACTGCATCCCATTTCACGCAGTCACTGCATCCCATTTCACTCCGTCACTGCATCCCAATTCACTCCATCACTGCATCCCAATTCACTCCGTCACTGCATCCCAATTCACTCCGTCACTGCATCCCAATTCACTTCGTCACTGCATCCCAATTCACTCCGTCACTGCATCCCAATTCACTCCGTCACTGCATCCCGTTTCACAACTGACGCTGCAGTCAGGTTCCGTCAGGTACTGCATCCCATTTCCTCAGTCACTGCATCCCATTTCACTCAGTCACTGCATCCCATTTCACTCAGACACTGCATCCCATTTCACTCAGACACTGCATCCTAGTTCACTCTGTCACTGCATCCTAGTTCACTCTGTCACTGCATCCTAGTTCACTCTGTCACTGCATCCCAATTCACTCTGTCACTGCATCCCAATTCACTCCGTCACTGCATCCCAATTCACTCCGTCACTGCATCCCAATTCACTCCGTCACTGCATCCCAATTCACTTCGTCACTGCATCCCAATTCACTCCGTCACTGCATCCCAATTCACTCCGTCACTGCATCCCGTTTCACAACTGACGCTGCAGTCAGGTTCCGTCAGGTACTGCATCCCATTTCCTCAGTCACTGCATCCCATTTCACTCAGTCACTGCATCCCATTTCACTCAGACACTGCATCCCATTTCACTCAGACACTGCATCCCATTTCACTCAGACACTGCATCCTAGTTCACTCTGTCACTGCATCCTAGTTCACTCTGTCACTGCATCCTAGTTCACTCTGTCACTGCATCCTAGTTCACTCTGTCACTGCATCCTAGTTCACTCTGTCACTGCATACCATTTCACTCTGTCACTGCATACCATTTCACTCTGTCACTGCATACCATTTCACTCTGTCACTGCATACCATTTCACTCTGTCACTGCATCCCATTTCAATCAGTCACTGCATCCCATTTCAATCAGTCACTGCATCCCATTTCACTCAGTCACTGCATCGCATTTCACTCAGTCATTGCACCCCATTTCCCTCAGTCACTGTATCCCATTTCACTCAGACACTGCATCCCATTTCACTCAGTCACTGCAACCCATTTCCCACAGTCACAGCATCCCATTTCAGTCAGTCACTCCATCCCATTTCGCTCAGTCACAGCATCACATTTCTCTCAGTCACAGCATCCCATTACACTCAGTCACAGCATCCCATTACACTCAGTCACAGCATTCCATTTCAATCAGTCACTTCATCTCCTTTCCCTCAGTCACTGCATCCCATTTCAGTCAGCCACTGCATCTCATTTCCCACAGTCACTGCATCTACTTTCCCTCAGTCACGGCACCTCCTGTCCCTCAGTCACTACATCTCATTTCCCTCAGTCATTGCACCCCATTTCCCTCAGTCACAGCATCCCATTTCAGTCAGTCTCAGCATCCCATTTCGCTCAGTCACAGCATCACATTTCTCTCAGTCACAGCATCCCATTACACTCAGTCACAGCATCCCATTACCCACAGTAACAGCATTCCATTTCAATCAGTCACTGCATCTCCTTTCCCTCAGTCACTGCATCCCATTTCAGTCAGCCACTGCATCTCATTTCCCACAGTCACAGCATCTACTTTCCCTCAGTCACGGCACCTCCTGTCCCTCAGTCACTGCATCTCATTTCCCTCAGTCACTGCATCCCATTTGACTCAGTCACTGCATCCCATTGCCCTCAGTCACAGCATTCCATTTCATTCAGTCACTGCATTCAATTTCCATCCGTCACGGCATCCCATTTCACTCAGTCACTGCATTCAATTTCCATCAGTCACTGCAATGCATTCCACTCTGTTACTGCGTCTAATTTCACTCAGTCACTGCATCCCGATTCTCTCAGTCACTACAACCCATTTCCCACAGTCATTGCACCCAATTTCACTCTCTCACTGCATTCAATTTCCATCCGTCAGTGCATTCAATTTCCGTCAGTCACTGCATCGCATTTCACTCAGTCAGGGCATCCTATTTCACTCAGTCACTGCATACTATTTCCCTCAGTCACTGCATCCATTTCACGCAGTCACTGCATCACATTTCACGCAGTCACTGCATCCCATTTCCCACAGTCACTGCATCCCGTTTCACTCAGTCACTGCATCCCATTTAATGGAGACAGTGAATCCTATTCAACTGAGACAGCGAATCGATTTCCATCAGTCACCGCGCAATATTCCCCACAGTCACGGCATCACATTACCCTCAGTCACTGCGTCCCATTACACTCAGTCACTGCGTCAAATTTCCCTCTGTCACTGCATCCCATTTCCTTCAGTCACTGCATCCTATTTCCTTCAGTCACTGCATCCTATTTCACTCAGTCACTGCATCCCATTTCCCTCAGTCACAGCATCCCATTTCCCTCAGTCACAGCATCCCATTTCCCTCAGTCACAGCATCCCATTTCACTCAGTCACAGCATCCCATTTCAGTCAGTCACTGCATCACATTTCAGTCAGTCACTGCATCACATTTCACACAGTCACGGCATCACATTTCACACAGTCACGGCATCACATTTCACTCAGTCACTGCATCACATTTCACTCAGTCACTGCATCTCCTTTCCATCAGTCACTGCATCTCCTTTCCATCAGTCACTGCATCTCACTTCACTCATTCACTGCATCCCATTTCACGCAGTCACTGCATCCCATTTCACGCAGTCACTGCATCCCAATTCACGCAGTCACTGCATCCCAATTCACTCCGTCACTGCATCCCAATTCACTCCGTCACTGCATCCCAATTCACTCCGTCGCTGCATCCCAATTCACTCCGTCGCTGCATCCCAATTCACTCCGTCGCTGCATCCCAATTCACTCCGTCGCTGCATCCCAATTCACTCCGTCGTTGCATCCCAATTCACTCCGTCGTTGCATCCCAATTCACTCCGTCGCTGCATCCCAATTCACAACTGACGCTGCAGTCAGGTTCCGTCAGGTACTGCATCCCATTTCCTCAGTCACTGCATCCCATTTCCCTCAGTCACTGCATCCCATTTCCCTCAGACACTGCATCCCATTTCACTCAGACACTGCATCCCATTGCACACGGTCACTGCATCCTATTTCACTCTGTCACTGCATCCTAGTTCACTCAGTCACTGCATCCCATTTCAGTCAGCCACTGCATCTCATTTCCCACAGTCACTGCATCTACTTTCCCTCAGTCACGGCACCTCCTGTCCCTCAGTCACTACATCTCATTTCCCTCAGTCATTGCACCCCATTTCCCTCCGTCACAGCATCCCATTTCAGTCAGTCTCAGCATCCCATTTCGCTCAGTCACAGCATCACATTTCTCTCAGTCACAGCATCCCATTACACTCAGTCACAGCATCCCATTACCCACAGTAACAGCATTCCATTTCAATCAGTCACTGCATCTCCTTTCCCTCAGTCACTGCATCCCATTTCAGTCAGCCACTGCATCTCATTTCCCACAGTCACAGCATCTACTTTCCCTCAGTCACGGCACCTCCTGTCCCTCAGTCACTGCATCTCATTTCCCTCAGTCACTGCATCCCATTTGACTCAGTCACTGCATCCCATTGCCCTCAGTCACAGCATTCCATTTCATTCAGTCACTGCATTCAATTTCCATCCGTCACGGCATCCCATTTCACTCAGTCACTGCATTCAATTTCCATCAGTCACTGCAATGCATTCCACTCTGTTACTGCGTCTAATTTCACTCAGTCACTGCATCCCGATTCTCTCAGTCACTACAACCCATTTCCCACAGTCATTGCACCCAATTTCACTCTCTCACTGCATTCAATTTCCATCCGTCAGTGCATTCAATTTCCGTCAGTCACTGCATCGCATTTCACTCAGTCAGGGCATCCTATTTCACTCAGTCACTGCATACTATTTCCCTCAGTCACTGCATCCATTTCACGCAGTCACTGCATCACATTTCACGCAGTCACTGCATCCCATTTCCCACAGTCACTGCATCCCGTTTCACTCAGTCACTGCATCCCATTTAATGGAGACAGTGAATCCTATTCAACTGAGACAGCGAATCGATTTCCATCAGTCACCGCGCAATATTCCCCACAGTCACGGCATCACATTACCCTCAGTCACTGCGTCCCATTACACTCAGTCACTGCGTCAAATTTCCCTCTGTCACTGCATCCCATTTCCTTCAGTCACTGCATCCTATTTCCTTCAGTCACTGCATCCTATTTCACTCAGTCACTGCATCCCATTTCCCTCAGTCACAGCATCCCATTTCCCTCAGTCACAGCATCCCATTTCCCTCAGTCACAGCATCCCATTTCACTCAGTCACAGCATCCCATTTCAGTCAGTCACTGCATCCCATTTCAGTCAGTCACTGCATCACATTTCACGCAGTCACTGCATCACATTTCACACAGTCACGGCATCACATTTCACACAGTCACGGCATCACATTTCACTCAGTCACTGCATCACATTTCACTCAGTCACTGCATCTCCTTTCCATCAGTCACTGCATCTCCTTTCCATCAGTCACTGCATCTCACTTCACTCATTCACTGCATCCCATTTCACGCAGTCACTGCATCCCATTTCACGCAGTCACTGCATCCCAATTCACGCAGTCACTGCATCCCAATTCACTCCGTCACTGCATCCCAATTCACTCCGTCGCTGCATCCCAATTCACTCCGTCGCTGCATCCCAATTCACTCCGTCGCTGCATCCCAATTCACTCCGTCGTTGCATCCCAATTCACTCCGTCGCTGCATCCCAATTCACAACTGACGCTGCAGTCAGATTCCGTCAGGTACTGCATCCCATTTCCTCAGTCACTGCATCCCATTTCCCTCAGTCACTGCATCCCATTTCCCTCAGACACTGCATCCCATTTCACTCAGACACTGCATCCCATTGCACACGGTCACTGCATCCTATTTCACTCTGTCACTGCATCCTAGTTCACTCAGTCACTGCATCCCATTTCACTCTGTCACTGCATCCCATTTCAATCAGTCATTGCACCCCATTTCCCTCAGTCACTGTATCCCATTTCACTCAGACACTGCATCCCATTTCCCACAGTCACTGCATCCCATTTCCCACAGTCACTGCATCCCATTTCACTCAGTCACTGCATCACATTTAATGGAGAGAGTGAATCCTATTCTACTGAGACAGCGAATCGATTTCCATCAGTCACCGCGCAATATTCCCCACAGTCACGGCATCACATTTCCCTCTGACACTGCATCCCATTTCACTCAGTCACTGCATCCCATTTCACTCAGTCACTGCATCCCATTACGCTCAGTCACTGCATCCCATTACCCTCTGTCACTGCATCCCATTACCCTCAGTCATTGCCTCCCACTTCACTCAGTCACTGCCTCCCACTTCACTCAGTTACTCCCTCTCATTTCACTCAGTCACGGCATCACATTACCCTCAGTCACTGCATCTCCTTTCCCTCAGTCACTGCATCACATTTCACTCCGTCAATGCATCACATTTCACTCAGTCTGAGCACCCCATCTCACTCAGTCAGTGCATCCCATTTCCCATAGTCACTGCCTCCCATTTCCCTCAGTCACTGCCTCCCATTTCCCTCAGTCACAGCATCCCATTTCTCTCAGTCACAGCATCCCTTTTCACTCAGTCACTGCATCCCTTTTCACTCAGTCAGTGCATCCCATTCAACTGAGACAGTGCATCCCATTACCCTCAGTCACAGCAATCCATTTCCCTCAGTAACGGCACCTCCTATCCCTCAGTCACTGCCTCCCATTTCCTTCGGTCACTGCGTTCCATTTCACTCAGTCACATAATCCCATTACCCTCAGTCACTGCATCCCATTTCACTCAGACACTGCATCCCATTTCACTCAGACACTGCATCCCTTTTCATTCAGTGAGTGCATCCGTTTTCACTCAGTGATTGCATCCCATTACACTCAGTCACTGTGTCCCATTTCCCTCAGTCACTGCATCCCTTTTCCCACAGTCACTGCAAACTTTTCTCACAGTCACTGCAACCCATTTCCCACAGTCACTGCATCTCCTTTCCCTCAGTCATGGCACCTCCTGTGCCTCAGTCACGTCATCTCCTGTCCCTCAGTCACTGCATCTCATTTCGTTCAGTCACTGCTTCCCATTTCCATCAGTCACTGCATCCCATTATCAGTCAGTCACTGCATCCCATTTCACTCAGTCACTCCATCCCATTTCACTCAGTCACTCCATCCCATTTAACGAAGACAGTGAAACCTGTTCAACTGAGACAGTGAATCAATTTCCATCAGTCACCACACCCTACTCCCGACAGTCACTGCATCTCATTTCACTCAGTCACTGCATCCCATTTCACCCAGTAACTGCATCCCATTTGACTCAGTCACTGCATCCCATTTGACTCAGTCACTGCATCCCATTTGACTCAGTCACTGCATCCCACTTAACTGAGACAGTGAATCTCATTGAACTGAGACAGTGCATCCCATTGCCCTCAAGGCACAGCATTCCATTTCATTCAGTCACTGCATTCAATTTCCATCAGTCACGGCATCCCATTTCACTCAGTCACTGCATTCAATTTCCATCAGTCACTGCAATGCATTCCACTCTGTTACTGCGTCCAATTTCACTCAGTCACAGCATCCCATTTCTCTCAGTCACTACAACCCATTTCCCACAGTCATTGCAGCCAATTTCACTCTCTCACTGCATTCAATTTCCATCCGTCAGTGCATTCAATTTCCGTCAGCCACTGCATCGCATTTCACTCAGTCAGGGCATCCTATTTCACTCAGTCAGGGCATCCTATTTCACTCAGTCACTGAATACTATTTCCCTCAGTCACTGCATCCAATTTCACACAGTCACTGCATCCATTTCACGCAGTCACTGCATCACATTTCACGCAGTCACTGCATCCCATTTCACGCAGTCACTGCATCCCATTTCACTCAGTCACTGCATCCCATTTAATGGAGACAGTGAATCCTATTCAACTGAGACAGCGAATCGATTTCCATCAGTCACCGCGCAATATTCCCCACAGTCACGGCATCACATTACCCTCAGTCACTGCGTCCCATTACACTCAGTCACTGCGTCAAATTTCCCTCTGTCACTGCATCCCATTTCCCTCAGTCACTGCATCCCATTTCCCTCAGTCACTGCATCCCATTTCACTCAGTCACTGCATCGCATATCCCTCAGTCACAGCATCGCATTTCCCTCAGTCACTGCATCGCATTTCACTCAGCCGCTGCATCCCATTTCACTCAGCTGCTGCATTCTCTTTAACGGAGACAGGGGATGCGATTCAACTGAGACAGTGCATCCATTTCCGTCAGTCACAGCACCCGATACCCCACAGTCACTGCATTCCATTTCCCACAGTCACTGCGTCCTATTTCACTCAGTCATGGCATCACATTTACCTCAGTCACTGCAATGCATTTCACTCAGTCAGTGCACCCCATTACCCTCAGTCACTGCATAACATTTCCCTCAGTCATTGCATCGCATTTCACTCAGTCACTGCATCCCATTTTACACAGTCACTGCATCACATTTCACTCAGTCACTGCATCACATTTCACTCAGTCACTGCATCACATTTCACTCAGTCACTGCATCACATTTCACTCAGTCACTGCATCACATTTCACTCAGTCACTGCATCCCATTTCACTCAGTCACTGCATCCCATTTCACTCAGTCACTGCATCCCATTTCACTCAGTCACTGCATCCCATTCCCCTCAGTCACTGCATCCCATTCCCCTCAGTCACTGCATCCCACTTCCCACAGTCACAGCATCCCATTTCACTCAGTCACTGCATCCCATTTCCCTCAGTCACTGCATCCCATTTCCCTCAGTCACTGCAACCTTTTCCTATAGTCACAACAACCCAATTCCCACAGTCACTGCATCCCATTTCCCTCAGTCACAGCATCCCATTTCACTCTGTCACTGCATGTCATTTCCTTAGTCACTGCATCGCATTACACTCAGTTACTGCGTCCCATTTCCCTAAGTCACTGCCTCCCATTTCACTCAGTCACCCTATCCCATTTCACTCAGTCACTCCCTCCCATTTCATTCACTCTCCCCATTTCCCTCACTCCAAACGTTTCCCACAGCCACTGCAACCCATTTCCCATAGTCACAGCATCCCATTTCAGTCAGTCTCAGCATCCCATTTCGCTCAGTCACAGAATCCCATTTCTCTCAGTCACAGCATCCCATTACACTCAGTCACAGAATCCCATTTCTCTCAGTCACAGCATCCCATTACACTCAGTCACAGCATCCCATTACCCTCAGTAACAGCATTCCATTTCCCCCAGTCACTGCATCTCCTTTCACTCAGTCACTGCATCACATTTCACTCAGTCACTGCATCACATTTCACTCAGTCCCTGCATCACATTTCACTCAGTCTGAGCACCCCATCTCACTCAGTCAGTGCATCCCATTTCCCATATTCACTGCATGTCCTTTCCTCAGTTGCTGCAACCCATTTCCCACAGTCACTGCATCCCATTTCCCTCAGTCACAGCATCCCATTTCACGGCACCTCTTGTCCCTCAGTCACGGCACCTCTTGTCCCTCAGTCACGGCACCTCTTGTCCCTCAGTCACGGCACCACCTGTCCCACAGACACTGCAACTAATTTCCCTTTGTCACTGCGACTCATTTCCCTCAGTCACTGCACCTCATTTTCCTCAGTCACTGCATCCCATTTTACTCAGGCACTGCATCCCATTTCACTCAGGCACTGCATCCCATTTCACTCAGGCACTGCATCCCATTTCACTCAGGCACTGCATCCCATTTCACTCAGGCACTGCAACCCATTCCACTCAGGCACTGCAACCCATTCCACTCAGGCACTGCAACCCATTCCACTCAGGCACTGCGGCCCATTTCACTCAGGCACTGCGGCCCATTTCACTCAGGCACTGCGGCCCATTTCACTCAGGCACTGCGGCCCATTTCCCTCAGGCACTGCATCCCATTTCCCCCAGTCACTGCAACCCATTTCCCCCAGTCACTGCAACCCATTTCCCCAAGTCACTGCATCTTCTTTACTTCAGTCACTGCATTGCATTTCACTCAGTCACTGCATCGCATTTCATTCAGTCACTGCATCTCATTACCCTCAGTCCCTGCATTTCATTTCCCTCAGTCACTGAATCCCATTTCCCACAGTCACGGCATCCCATTTCACTCAGTCACGGCATCCCATTTCACTCAGTCACGGCATCCCATTTCACTCAGTCACTGCATCCCATTTAATGGAGAGAGTGAATCCTATTCAACTGAGACAGCAAATCCATTTCCATCAGTCACCGCGCAATATTCCCCACAGTCACGGCATCACATTATCCTCAGTCACTGCGTCCCATTGCACTCAGTCACTGCGTCCCATTTCCCTCAGTCACTGCATCCCATTTCCCTCAGTCACTGCATCCCATTTCCCTTAGTCACTGCATCCCATTTCACTCAGTAACTGCATCCCATTTCACTCTGTCACTGCATCCCATTTCCCTCAGTCACTGCATCCCATTTCACTCAGTCACTGCATCCCATTTCCCTCAGTCACTGCATCCCATTGCACTCAGTCACTGCATCCCATTTCCCTCAGTCACTGCATCGCATTTCCCTCAGTCACTGCATCGCATTTCCCTCAGTCACTGCATCGCACTTCACTCAGCCGCAGCATCGCACTTCACTCAGCCGCTGCATCGCATTTCACTCAGCCGCTGCATCGCATTTCACTCAGCCGCTGCATCGCATTTCACTCAGCCGCTGCATCCCATTTCACTCAGCCGCTGCATCCCATTTCACTCAGCCGCTGCATCCCATTTCACTCAGCTGCTGCATCCCCTTTAACGGAGACAGGGGATGTGATTCAACTGAGACAGTGCATCCATTTCCGTCAGTCACAGCACCCTATACCCCACAGTCACCGCATTCCATTTCCCACAGTCACTGCGTCCTATTTCACTCAGTCACTGCATCACATTTACCTCAGTCACTGCAATGCATTTCACTCAGTCACTGCCTCCCATTTCAGTCAGTTACTGCATCTCCTTTCCCTCAGTCACTGCATCACATTTCACTCAGTCACTGCATCCCATTTCCCTCAGGCACTGCAGCCCATTTCCCTCAGTCACTCTCTCCCATTTCAGTCAGTCACTCCCTGCCATTTCAGTCACTCCCCCCATTTCCCTCACTGCAAACGTTTCACACAGTCACTGCAACCCATTTCCCACAGTCACAGCATCCCATTTCAGTCAGTCTCAGCATCCCCTTTCGCTCAGTCACAGCATCCCATTTCTCTCAGTCACAGCATCCCATTACCCTCAGTAACATCATTCCATTTCAATCAGTCACTGCATCTCCTTTCCCTCAGTCACTGCATCACATTTCACTCAGTCACTACATCACATTTCACTCAGTCTGAGCACCCCATCTCACTCAGTCAGTGCATCCCATTTCCCATATTCACTGCATGTCCTTTCCTCAGTTGCTGCAACCCATTTCCCACAGTCACTGCATCCCATTTCCCTCAGACACAGCATCCCATTTCATTCAGTCACAGCATCCCATTTCACTCAGTCACATCATCACATTTCACTCAGTCACTGCATCCCATTTAACTGAGACAGTGAATCTCATTGAACTGAGACAGTGCATCTCATTACCCTCAGTCACAGCATTCCATTTCCCACAGTCACTGCATCTCGTTTCCCCCAGTATCTGCATCTCATTTCCCTCAGTCACTGTGTCCCATTACCCTCAGTCACTGCGTCCCATTACCCTCAGTCACTGCGTCCCATTACCCTCAGTCACTGCGTCCCATTACCCTCAGTCACTGCATCCCATTTCACTGAGTCACTGCATCCCATTTTACTCAGTCACTGCAACCCACTTCACTCAGTCACTGCATCGCATTTCACTCAGCCGCTGCATCCCATTTCACTCAGCCGCTGCATCCCCTTTAACGGAGACAGGGGATGTGATTCAACTGAGACTGTGCATCCATTTCCGTCAGTCACAGCACCCTATACCCCACAGTCACCGCATTCCATTTCCCACAGTCACTGCGTCCTATTTCACTCAGTCACTGCATCACACTTACCTCAGTCACTGCAATGCATTTCACTCAGTCAGTGCACCCCATTACCCTCAGTCACTGCATAACATTTCCCTCAGTCATTGCATCGCATTTCACTCAGTCACTGCATCCCATTTTACACAGTCACTGCATCCCATTTTACACAGTCACTGCATCACATTTCACACAGTCACTGCATCACATTTCACACAGTCACTGCATCACATTTCACTCAGTCACTGCATCCCATTTCACTCAGTCACTGCATCCCATTCCCCTCAGTCACTGCCTCCCACTTCACTCAGTCACTGCCTCCCACTTCACTCAGTCACTGCCTCCCATTTCAGTCAGTCACTACCTCCCATTTCAGTCAGTCACTGCATCTCCTTTCCCTCAGTCACTGCATCCCATTTCCCACAGTCACTGCATCCCACTTCCCTCAGTCACTGCATCCCATTTCACTCCGTCACTGCATCCCATTTCACTCCGTCACTGCATCCCATTTCACTCCGTCACTGCATCCCATTTCACTCCGTCACTGCATCCCATTTCACTCCGTCACTGCATCCCATTTCACTCCGTCACTGCATCCCATTTCACTCCGTCAGTGAATCCTGTTCAACTGAGACAGTGAATCCTGTTCAACTGAGACAGTGAATCCTGTTCAACTGAGACAGTGAATCAATTTCCATCAGTCATCCCACCATACTCCCCACAGTCACTGCATCCCATTTCACTCAGTCACTGCATCCCATTTCACTCAGGCACTGCAGCCCATTTCACTCAGGCACTGCAGCCCATTTCACTCAGGCACTGCAGCCCATTTCACTCAGGCACTGCAGCCCATTTCACTCAGGCACTGCAGCCCATTTCACTCAGTCACTGCATCCCATTTCACTCAGGCACTGCGGCCCATTTCCCTCAGTCACTCTCTCCCATTTCAGTCACTCCCCCCATTTCCCTCACTGCAAACGTTTCACACAGTCACAGCATCCCATTTCTCTCAGTCACAGCATCCCATTTCTCTCAGTCACAGCATCCCATTACACTCAGTCACAGCATCCCATTACACTCAGTCACAGCATCCCATTACCCTCAGTAACAGCATTCCATTTCCATCAGTCACTGCATCTCCTTTCCCTCAGTCACTGCATCTCCTTTCCCTCAGTCACTGCATCACATTTCACTCAGTCACTGCATCACATTTCACTCAGTCACTGCATCACATTTCACTCAGTCACTGCATCACATTTCACTCAGTCTGAGCACCCCATCTCACTCAGTCAGTGCATCTCATTTCCCATATTCACTGCATGTCCTTTCCTCAGTTGCTGCAACCCATTTCCCACAGTCACTGCATCCCATTTCCCTCAGTCACTGCATCCCATTTTACACAGTCACTGCATCACATTTCACACAGTCACTGCATCACATTTCACTCAGTCACTGCATCCCATTTCACTCAGTCACTGCATCCCATTTCACTCAGTCACTGCATCCCATTCCCCTCAGTCACTGCATCCCAATCCCCTCAGTCACTGCCTCCCACTTCACTCAGTCACTGCCTCCCATTTCAGTCAGTCACTACCTCCCATTTCAGTCAGTCACTGCATCTCCTTTCCCTCAGTCACTGCATCCCATTTCACACAGTCACTGCATCCCACTTCCCTCAGTCACAGCATCCCATTTCACTCAGTCACAGCATCCCATTTCACTCAGTCACTGCATCCCATTTCACTCCGTCACTGCCTCCCATTTCACTCAGTCACTGCATCCCATTTCACTCAGGCACTGCGGCCCATTTCCCTCAGTCACTCTCTCCCATTTCAGTCACTCCCCGCATTTCCCTCACTGCAAACGTTTCACACAGTCACAGCATCCCATTTCTCTCAGTCACAGCACCCCATTTCTCTCAGTCACAGCATCCCATTACACTCAGTCACAGCATCCCATTACCCTCAGTAACAGCATTCCATTTCAATCAGTCACTGCATCTCCTTTCCCTCAGTCACTGCATCACATTTCACTCAGTCACTGCATCACATTTCACTCAGTCACTGCATCACATTTCACTCAGTCTGAGCACCCCATCTCACTCAGTCAGTGCATCTCATTTCCCATATTCACTGCATGTCCTTTCCTCAGTTGCTGCAACCCATTTCCCACAGTCACTGCATCCCATTTCCCTCAGACACAGCATCCCATTTCATTCAGTCACAGCATTCCATTTCACTCAGTCACATCATCACATTTCACACAGTCACTGCATCCCATTTCACACAGGCACTGCATCCCATTTCACACAGGCACTGCATCCCATTTCACACAGTCACTGCATCCCATTTAACTGAGACAGTGAATCTCAGTGAACTGAGACAGTGCATCTCATTACCCTCAGTCACAGCATCTCGTTTCCCCCAGTATCTGCATCTCATTTCCCTCAGTCACTGTGTCCCATTACCCTCAGTCACTGCGTCCCATTAACCTCAGTCACTGCGTCCCATTACCCTCAGTCACTGCGTCCCATTACCCTCAGTCACTGCATCACATTACCCTCAGTCACTGCATCCCTTTTCACTCAGTCACTGCATCCCTTTTCACTCAGTCACTGCATCCCTTTTCACTCAGTCACTGCAACCCATTTCACTCAGTCACTGCCTCCCTTTTCCCACAGTCAGTGCAAACTTTTCTCACAGTCACCGCAACCCATTTCCCACAGTCACTGCATCTCCTTTCCCACAGAATTGCATCTCATTTCCCACAGTTACAGCATCTCCTGTCCCTCAGTCACGGCACCTCCTGTCCCTCAGTCACGGCACCACCTGTCGCTCAGTCACCGCAACTCATTTCCCTCTGTCACTGCGACTCATTTCCCTCTGTCACTGCGACTCATTTCGTTCAGTCACAGCACCTCATTTCGTTCAGTCACTGCACCTCATTTCGTTCAGTCACTGCACCTCATTTCGTTCAGTCACTGCATCTCATTTCGTTCAGTCACTGCATCTCATTTCGTTCAGTCACTGCACCTCATTTCGTTCTGTCACTGCATCTCATTTCGTTCAGTCACTGCATCTCATTTCGTTCAGTCACTGCATCTCATTTCGTTCAGTCACTGCATCCCATTTCCATCAGTCACTGCATCCCATTTCCATCAGTCACTACATCCCATTATCACTCAGTCACTGCATCCCATTTCAATCAGACACTGCATCCCATTTCACTCAGGCACTGCATCCCATTTCGCTCAGTCACTGCATCCCATTTCAATCAGTCACTGCATCCCATTTCACTCAGTCACTGCATCCCATTTCACAAAGTCACTGCATCCCATTTCACTCAGGCACTGCATCCCATTTCACTCAGGCACTGCATCCCATTTCGCTCAGTCACTGCATCCCATTTGCCGCAGTCACTGCATCCCATTTCACTCAGTCACTGCATCCCATTTAATGGAGACAGTGAATCCTATTCAACTGAGACAGCGAATCGATTTCCATCAGTCACCGCGCAATATTCCCCACAGTCACGGCATCACATTACCCTCAGTCACTGCGTCAAATTTCCCTCGGTCACAGCATCCCATTTCCCTCAGTCACTGCATCCCATTTCCCTCAGTAACTGCATCCCATTACCCTCAGTCACTGCATCCCATTTCCCTCAGTCACTGCATCCCATTTCCCTCAGTCACTGCATCCCATTTCCCTCAGACACTGCATCCCATTTCCCACGGTCACTGCATCCTATTTCACTCAGTCACTGCATCCCATTTCAGTCAGTCACTGCGTCACATTTCACTCAGTCACTGCATCACATTTCACTCAGTCACTGCATCACATTTCACTCAGTCTGAGCACCCCATCTCCCTCAGTCAGTGCATCCCATTTCCCATAGTCACTGCCTCCCATTTCCCTCAGTCACTGCATCATATTTCCCTCAGTCACTGCAACCTTTTCCTATAGTCACTGCAACCCAATTCCCACAGTCACTGTATCCCATTTCACTCAGTCACTGCATCCTATTTCACTCAGTCACTGCATCCCATTTCAGTCAGTCACTGCATCCCATTTCACTCAGTCACTGCATCACATTTCACTCAGTCACTGCATCACATTTCACTCAGTCACTGCATCACATTTCACTCAGTCACTGCATCACATTTCACTCAGTCTGAGCACCCCATCTCCCTCAGTCAGTGCATCCCATTTCCCATAGTCACTGCCTCCCATTTCCCTCAGTCACTGCATCATATTTCCCTCAGTCACTGCAACCTTTTCCTATAGTCACTGCAACCCAATTCCCACAGTCACTGCATCCCATTTCCCTCAGTCACAGCATCCCATTTCACTCAGTCACTGCAGCCCATTTAACTGAGACAGTGAATCTCATTGAACTGAGACAGTGAATCTCATTGAACTGAGACAGTGAATCTCATTGAACTGAGACAGTGCATCCCATTACCCTCAGTCACAGCATTCCATTTCCCTCAGTAACGGCACCTCCGGTTCCTCAGTCACTGCATCCCATTACCCTCAGTCACTGCATCCCATTTCACTCCATCATTGCATCCCATTTCACTCAGTCACTGTATCCCATTTCACTCAGTCACTGCATCACATTACCCTCGGTCACTGCATCCCTTTTCACTCAGTAACTGCATCCTATTTCACTCAGTGACTGCATCCCATTTCACTCCGTCACTGCCTCCCATTTCACTCAGTCACTGCATCCCATTTCACTCAGGCACTGTGGCCCATTTCCCTCAGTCACTCTCTCCCATTTCAGTCACTCCCCCCATTTCCCTCACTGCAAACGTTTCACACAGTCACAGCATCCCATTTCTCTCAGTCACAGCATCCCATTACACTCAGTCACAGCATCCCATTACCCTCAGTAACAGCATTCCATTTCAATCAGTCACTGCATCTCCTTTCCCTCAGTCACTGCATCACATTTCACTCAGTCACTGCATCACATTTCACTCAGTCACTGCATCACATTTCACTCAGTCTGAGCACCCCATCTCACTCAGTCAGTGCATCTCATTTCCCATATTCACTGCATGTCCTTTCCTCAGTTGCTGCAACCCATTTCCCACAGTCACTGCATCCCATTTCCCTCAGACACAGCATCCCATTTCATTCAGTCACAGCATCCCATTTCACTCAGTCACATCATCACATTTCACACAGTCACTGCATCCCATTTCACACAGTCACTGCATCCCATTTCACACAGTCACTGCATCCCATTTAACTGAGACAGTGAATCTCAGTGAACTGAGACAGTGCATCTCATTACCCTCAGTCACAGCATCTCGTTTCCCCCAGTATCTGCATCTCATTTCCCTCAGTCACTGTGTCCCATTACCCTCAGTCACTGCGTCCCATTAACCTCAGTCACTGCGTCCCATTACCCTCAGTCACTGCGTCCCATTACCCTCAGTCACTGCATACCATTTCACTCTGTCACTGCATCCCATTTTACTCAGTCACTGCATCACATTACCCTCAGTCACTGCATCCCTTTTCACTCAGTCACTGCATCCCTTTTCACTCAGTCACTGCATCCCTTTTCACTCAGTCACTGCAACCCATTTCACTCAGTCACTGCCTCCCTTTTCCCACAGTCAGTGCAAACTTTTCTCACAGTCACCGCAACCCATTTCCCACAGTCACTGCATCTCCTTTCCCACAGAATTGCATCTCATTTCCCACAGTTACAGCATCTCCTGTCCCTCAGTCACGGCACCTCCTGTCCCTCAGTCACGGCACCACCTGTCGCTCAGTCACTGCAACTCATTTCCCTCTGTCACTGCGACTCATTTCCCTCTGTCACTGCGACTCATTTCGTTCAGTCACTGCACCTCATTTCGTTCAGTCACTGCACCTCATTTCGTTCAGTCACTGCATCTCATTTCGTTCAGTCACTGCATCTCATTTCGTTCAGTCACTGCACCTCATTTCGTTCAGTCACTGCATCTCATTTCGTTCAGTCACTGCATCTCATTTCGTTCAGTCACTGCATCTCATTTCGTTCAGTCACTGCATCCCATTTCCATCAGTCACTGCATCCCATTTCCATCAGTCACTACATCCCATTATCACTCAGTCACTGCATCCCATTTCAATCAGACACTGCATCCCATTTCACTCAGGCACTGCATCCCATTTCGCTCAGTCACTGCATCCCATTTCAATCAGTCACTGCATCCCATTTCACTCAGTCACTGCATCCCATTTCACAAAGTCACTGCATCCCATTTCACTCAGGCACTGCATCCCATTTCACTCAGGCACTGCATCCCATTTCACTCAGGCACTGCATCCCATTTCGCTCAGTCACTGCATCCCATTTGCCGCAGTCACTGCATCCCATTTCACTCAGTCACTGCATCCCATTTAATGGAGACAGTGAATCCTATTCAACTGAGACAGCGAATCGATTTCCATCAGTCACCGCGCAATATTCCCCACAGTCACGGCATCACATTACCCTCAGTCACTGCGTCAAATTTCCCTCGGTCACAGCATCCCATTTCCCTCAGTCACTGCATCCCATTTCCCTCAGTAACTGCATCCCATTTCCCTCAGTCACTGCATCCCATTTCCCTCAGTCACTGCATCCCATTTCCCTCAGACACTGCATCCCATTTCCCACGGTCACTGCATCCTATTTCACTCAGTCACTGCATCCCATTTCAGTCAGTCACTGCATCACATTTCACTCAGTCACTGCATCACATTTCACTCAGTCTGAGCACCCCATCTCCCTCAGTCAGTGCATCCCATTTCCCATAGTCACTGCCTCCCATTTCCCTCAGTCACTGCATCATATTTCCCTCAGTCACTGCAACCTTTTCCTATAGTCACTGCAACCCAATTCCCACAGTCACTGCATCCCATTTCCCTCAGTCACAGCATCCCATTTCACTCAGTCACTGCAGCCCATTTAACTGAGACAGTGAATCTCATTGAACTGAGACAGTGAATCTCATTGAACTGAGACAGTGCATCCCATTACCCTCAGTCACAGCATTCCATTTCCCTCAGTAACGGCACCTCCGGTTCCTCAGTCACTGCATCCCATTACCCTCAGTCACTGCATCCCATTTCACTCCATCATTGCATCCCATTTCACTCAGTCACTGTATCCCATTTCACTCAGTCACTGCATCACATTACCCTCGGTCACTGCATCCCTTTTCACTCAGTAACTGCATCCTATTTCACTCAGTGACTGCATCCCATTGCACTCAGTCACTGCGTCCCATTACCCTCAGTCACTGCCTCCCTTTTCACATAGTCACTGCAAACATTTCTCACAGTCACTGCAACCGGTTTCCCACGGTCACTGCATCTCCTTTCCCTCAGTCACAGCATCTACTTTCCCTCAGTCATGGCACCTCATTTCATTCATTCACGGCACCTTCTGTCCCTCATTAACTGCATCTCATTTCCCTCTGTCACTGCAACTCATTTCGTTCAGTCACTGCATCCAATTTCCATAAGTCACTGCATCCCATTATCACTCAGTCACTGTATCCCATTTCAATCAGTCACTGCATCCCATTTCACTCAGTCACTGCATCCCATTTAACGGAGACAGTGAATCCTGTTCAACTGAGACAGTGAATCAATTTCCATCACTCACCACACCCTACTCCCCACAGTCCCGGCACCCCATCTCACTCAGTCAGCGCATCCCATTTCCCATAGTCACTGCATGTCCTTTCCTTAGTCACTGCATCGCATTTCACTCAGTCACTGCATCGCATTACCCTCAGTCCCCACACCCTATTCCCCACAGTCACGGCATCCCATTTCCCACAGTCACTGCGTCCCATTTCACTCAGGCACTGCATCCCATTTCACTCAGGCACTGCATCCCATTTCACTCAGGCACTGCATCCCATTTCACTCAGGCACTGCATCCCATTTCACTCAGGCACTGCATCCCATTTCACTCAGGCACTGCATCCCATTTCACTCAGGCACTGCATCCCATTTCACTCAGGCACTGCATCCCATTTCACTCAGGCACTGCATCCCATTTCACTCAGGCATTGCATCCCATTTCACTCAGGCACTGCATCCCATTTCACTCAGGCACTGCGGCCCATTTCACTCAGGCACTGCGGCCCATTTCACTCAGGCACTGCGGCCCATTTCACTCAGGCACTGCGGCCCATTTCCCACAGTCACTGCAACCCATTTCCCACAGTCACTGCATCTCCTTTCCCTCAGTCACTGCATCTCATTTCACTAAGTCACTGCATCCCATTTCCCACAGTCACGGCATCGCATTTCATTCAGTCACTGCGTCTCATAACCCTCAGTCCCAGCATTTCATTTCCCTCAGTGACTGTTTCCCATTTCACTCAGTGACTGCATCCCATTTCACTCAGTGACTGCATCCCATTTCACTCAGTCACTGCATCCCATTTCACCGAGTCACAGCACCCCATTTCACTCAGTCACTGCATGTCCCTTCCTCAGTCACTGCATCTCATTTCCCTCAGTCACTGCATCCCATTTCACTCAGTCACTGCATCCCATTTCAATCAGTCACTGCATCCCTTTTCACTCAGTCACTGCATCCCTTTTCACTCAGTCACTGCATCCCTTTTCACTCAGTCACTGCATCCCTTTTCACTCAGTCACTGCATCCCATTACACTCAGTCACGGTGTCCCATTTCCCTCAGTCACTGCGTCCCTTTTCCCACAGTCACTGCAAAATTTTCTCACAGTGACTGCAACCCATGTCCCACAGTCACTGCATCTCCTTTCCCTCAGTCACTGCATCTCCTTTCCCTCAGTCACGGCACCTCCTGTCCCTCAGTCACGTCACCTCCTGTCCCTCAGTCACGTCACCTCCTGTCCCTCAGTCACTGCATGCCATTATCAGTCAGTCACTGCATCCCATTTCACTCAGTCACTGCATCCCATTTCACTCAGTCACTGCATCCCATTTCACTCAGTCACTGCATCCCATTTCACTCAGTCACTGCATCCCATTTCACTCAGTCACTGCATCCCATTTCACCCAGGCACTGCATCCCATTTCACCCAGTCACTGCATCCCATTTCACTCAGTCACTGCATCCCATTTCACTCAGTCACTGCGTCCCATTACCCTCAGGGACTGCGTCCCATTTCACTCAGGCACTGCATCCCATTTCACTCAGGCACTGCGGACCATTTCACTCAGGCACTGCAGCCCAATTCACTCAGGCACTGCAGCCCATTTCACTCAGTCACTGCATCACATTTCAGTCAGTCACTTCCTCCCATTTCAGTCAGTCACTACCTCCGATTTCCCTCAGTCACTGCATCCGATTTCCCTCAGTCACTGCCTCCCACTTCACTCAGTCACTGCCTCCCACTTCACTCAGTCACTGCCTCCCACTTCACTCAGTCACTACCTCCCATTTCAGTCAGTCACTGCATCACCTTTCCCTCAGTCACTGCATCACATTTCACTCAGTCACTGCATCACATTTTACTCAGTCTGAGCACCCCATCTCACTCAGTCAGTGCATCCCATTTCCCATAGTCACAGCGTCCCATTTCCCTCAGTCACTGCCTCCCGTTTCCCACAGTCACTGCAACCCATTTCCCACAGTCACTGCATCCCATTTCAACCAGTCACAGCATCCCATTTCTCTCAGTCACTGCATCCCTTTTCACTCAGTAACAGCATTCCATTTCCCTCCGTCACTACATCACATTTCACTCAGTCACTGCATCACATTTCACTCAGTCTGAGCACCCCATCTCACTCAGTCAGTGCATCCCATTTCCCATATTCACTGCATGTCCTTTCCTCAGTTGCTGCAACCCATTTCCCACAGTCACTGCATCCCATTTCACTCAGTCACTGCAACCTATTTCACTCAGTCACTGCATCCCATTTCACTCAGACACTGCATCCCATTTCACTCAGACACTGCATCCCATTTCACTCAGTCACTGCATCCCATTTCACTCAGTCACTGCACCCCATTACCCTCAGTCACTGCATCCCTTTTCATTCAGTCAGTGCATCCCTTTTCACTCAGTCACTGCATCCCTTTTCTCTCAGTGATTGCATCCCATTACACTCAATCACTGTGTCCCATTTCACTCAGTCACTGCAACCCATTTCCCACAGTCACTGCATCTCCTTTCCCTCAGTCATGGCACCTCCTGTGCCTCAGTCACGTCACCTCCTGTCCCTCAGTCACTGCATCTCATTTCGTTCAGTCACTGCATCCCATTTCACTCAGTCACTGCATCCCATTTCACTCAGTCACTGCATCCCATTTCACTCAGTCACTGCATCCCATTTCACTCAGTCACAGTATCCCATTTCACTCAGACACTGCATCCCATTTCCCACGGTCACTGCATCCCATTTCAGAGAGTCACTGCATCCCATTTCACTCAGTCACTGCATCCCATTTCACTCAGACACTGCATCCTATTTCACTCAGACACTGCATCCTATTTCACTCAGACACTGCATCCTATTTCACTCAGACACTGCATCCTATTTCACTCTGTCACCGCATCCTATTTCACTCTGTCACTGCATCCTATTTCACTCTGTCACTGCATCCCATTTCACTCTGTCACTGCATCCCATTTCACTCTGTCACTGCATCCCATTTCACTCTGTCACTGCATCCCATTTCACTCTGTCACTGCATCCCATTTCACTCAGTCACTGCATCCCATTTCCCTCAGTCACAGTATCCCATTTCACTCAGACACTGCATCCCATTTCCCACGGTCACTGCATCCCATTTCCCACGGTCACTGCATCCCATTTCACTCTGTCACTGCATCCTATTTCACTCTGTCACTGCATCCTATTTCACTCTGTCACTGCATCCCATTTCACTCTGTCACTGCATCCCATTTCACTCAGTCACTGCATCCCATTTCACTCAGTCACAGTATCCCATTTCACTCAGACACTGCATCCCATTTCCCACGGTCACTGCATCCCATTTCCCACGGTCACTGCATCCTATTTCACTCTGTCACTGCATCCCATTTCAGTCAGTCACTGCATCCTATTTCACTCTGTCACTGCATCCCATTTCACTCAGTCAATGCATCCCTTTTCATTCAGTCAGTGCATCCGTTTTCACTCAGTCACGGCATCCGTTTTCACTCAGTGATTGCATCCCATTACACTCAGTCACTGTGTCCCATTTCCCTCAGTCACTGCGTCCCTTTTCCCACAGTCACTGCAAACTTTTCTCACAGTCACTGCAAACCATTTCCCTCAGTCACTGCATCTCCTTTCCCTCAGTCATGGCACCTCCTGTGCCTCAGTCACGTCACCTCCTGTCCCTCAGTCACTGCATCTCATTTCGTTCAGTCACTGCATCCCATTTAACAGAGACAGTGAAACCTGTTCAACTCCGACAGTGAATCAATTTCCATCAGTCACCACACCCTACTCCCCACAGTCACTGCATCCCATTCCACTCAGTCACTGCATCCCATTACCCTCAGGGACTGCATCCCATTTCACTCAGGCACTGCATCCCATTTCACTCAGGCACTGCATCCCATTTCACTCGGGCACTGCGGCCCATTTCACTCAGTCACTGCATCACATTTCAGTCAGTCACTGCATCCCATTACCCTCAGGGACTGCATCCCATTTCACTCAGGCACTGCATCCCATTTCACTCAGGCACTGCATCCCATTTCACTCGGGCACTGCGGCCCATTTCACTCAGTCACTGCATCACATTTCAGTCAGTCACTACCTCCCATTTCCCTCAGTCACTGCATCCTATTTCCCACAGTCACTGCATCCCACTTCTCTCAGTGACTGCCTCCCACTTCACTCAGTCACTGCCTCCCACTTCACTCAGTCACTGCCTCCCACTTCACTCAGTCACTGCATCCGATTTCCCTCAGTCACTGCATCCCATTTCACTCAGTCACGGCCTCCCACTTCACTCAGTCACGGCCTCCCACTTCACTCAGTCACGGCCTCCCACTTCACTCAGTCACGGCCTCCCACTTCACTCAGTCACGGCCTCCCACTTCACTCAGTCACGGCCTCCCACTTCACTCAGTCACGGCCTCCCACTTCACTCAGTCACGGCCTCCCACTTCACTCAGTCACGGCCTCCCACTTCACTCAGTCACGGCCTCCCACTTCACTCAGTCACTGCCTCCCACTTCACTCAGTCACTACCTCCCATTTCAGTCAGTCACTGCATCTCCTTTCCCTCAGTCACTGCATCACATTTCACTCAGTCACTGCATCACATTTTTCTCAGTCTGAGCACCCCATCTCACTCAGTCAGTGCATCCCATTTCCCATAGTTACTGCATGTCATTTCCTAAGTCACTGCATCGCATTACACTCAGTCACAGCGTCCCATTTACCTCAGTCACTGCCTCCCGTTTCCCACAGTCACAGCAAACGTTTCCCACAGTCACTGCAACCCATTTCCCACAGTCACTGCATCCCATTTCACTCAGGCCCTGCATCCCATTTCACTCAGGCACTGCATCTCATTTCCCACAGTCACTGCATCTCATTTCCCTCAGTCACTGCATCTCATTTCCCTCAGTCACTGCGTCCCAATGCTCTCAGTCACTGCGTCCCATTACCCTCAGTCACTGCATCCCATTTCACTCAGTCACTGCATCCCATTTCACTCAGTCACTGCATCCCTTTTCACTCAGTCACTGCATCCCTTTTCACTCAGTCACTGCATCCCTTTTCACTCAGTCACTGCATCCCTTTTCACTCAGTCACTGCATCCCTTTTCACTCAGTCACTGACTCCCTTTTCCAACAGTCACTGACTCCCTTTTCCAACAGTCACTGCAAACCTTTCTCACAGTCACTGCAACCCATTTCCCACAGTCACTGCATCTCCTTTCCCTCAGTCACTGCATCTCATTTCCCACAGTCACGGCATCTCCTGTCCCTCAGTCACGGCACCACCTGTCACTCAGTCACGGCACCACCTGTCACTCAGTCACTGCATCTCATTTCCCTCTGTCACTGCATCTGAATTCCCTCAGTCACTGCATCTCATTTCCTTCAGTCACTGCATCCCATTTCGTTCAGTCACTGCATCCCATTTCCATCAGTCTCTGCATCCCATTTCCATCAGTCTCTGCATCCCATTATCCCTCAGTCACTGCATCCCATTTCACTCAGTCACTGCATCCCATTACCCTCAGTCACTGCATCACATTTCACTCAGTCACTGCATCCCATTCAACTGAGACAGTGAATCTCATTGAACTGAGACAGTGCATCCCATTACCCTCAGTCACAGCAATCCATTTGCCTCAGTAACGGCACCTCCTATCCCTCAGTCACTGCATCCCACTTCACTCAGTCACTGCATCCCATTTCACTCAGTCACTGCCTCCCACTTCACTCAGTCACGGCCTCCCACTTCACTCAGTCACGGCCTCCCACTTCACTCAGTCACGGCCTCCCACTTCACTCAGTCACGGCCTCCCACTTCACTCAGTCACGGCCTCCCACTTCACTCAGTCACGGCCTCCCACTTCACTCAGTCACGGCCTCCCACTTCACTCAGTCACGGCCTCCCACTTCACTCAGTCACTGCATCTCATTACCCTCAGTCACTGCATCCCATTTCCCTCAGTCACTGCATCCTAATTCACTCAGTCACTGCATCCGATTGCACTCAGTCACTGCATCCCATTTCCCTCAGTCACAGCATCCCATTTCAGTCAGTCACAGCACCCCATTTCACTCAGTCACTGCATCCCATTTAACTGAGACATTGAATCTCATTGAACTGAGACAGTGCATCCCATTACCCTCAGTCACAGCATTCCATTACCCACAGTCACTGCATCTCCTTTCCCTCAGTCACTGCATCTCATTTCCACAGTCACTGTATCTCCTTTCCCTCAGTAACGGCACCTCCTGTCCCTCAGTCACTGCATCCCATTACCCTCAGTCACTGCATCCGATTTCTCTCAGTCACTGCATCCCACTTCACTCAGTCACTGCCTCCCACTTCACTCAGTCACTGCATCCCATTTCCCTCAGTCACTGCATCACATTTCCCTCAGTCACTGCATCACATTTCACTCAGTCACTGCATCACATTTCACTCAGTCTGAGCACCCCATCTCACTCAGTCAGTGCATCCCATTTCCCATATTCACTGCATGTCCTTTCCTCAGTTGCTGCAACCCATTTCAGACAGTCACTGCATCCCATTTCCCTCAGTCACTGCATCCCATTTAACTGAGACAGTGAATCTCATTGAACTGAGACAGTGCATCCCATTACCCTCAGTCACAGCATTCCATTTCCCACAGTCACTGCATCTCCTTTCCCACAGCACTGCATCTCATTTCCCACAGTCACAGCATCTCCTGTCCCTCAGTCACGGCACCTCCTGTCCCTCAGTCACGGCACCTCCTGTCCCTCAGTCACGGCACCTCCTGTCCCTCAGTCACGGCACCTCCTGTCCCTCAGTCACGGCACCTCTTGTCCCTCAGTCACGGCACCTCTTGTCCCTCAGTCACGGCACCTCTTGTCCCTCAGTCACGGCACCACCTGTCCCTCAGACACTGCAACTAATTTCCCTCAGACACTGCAACTAATTTCCCTCAGTCACTGCACCTCATTTCCCTCAGTCACTGCACCTCATTTCGTTCAGTCACTGCATCCCATTTAACTGAGACATTGAATCTCATTGAACTGAGACAGTGCATCCCATTACCCTCAGTCACAGCATTCTTTTACCCACAGTCACTGAATCTCCTTTCCCTCAGTCACTGCATCTCATTTCCACAGTCACTGTATCTCCTTTCCCTCAGTAACGGCACCTCCTGTCCCTCAGTCACTGCATCCCATTACCCTCAGTCACTGCATCCGATTTCCCTCAGTCACTGCATCACATTTCAGTCAGTCACTACCTCCCATTTCCCTCAGTCACTGCATCTGATTTCCCTCAGTCACTGCATCCCACTTCTCTCAGTGACTGCCTCCCACTTCACTCAGTCACTGGCTCCCACTTCACTCAGTCACTACCTCCCATTTCAGTCAGTCACTGCATCTCCTTTCCCTCAGTCACTGCATCACATTTCACTCAGTCACTGCATCACATTTTACTCAGTCTGAGCACCCCATCTCACTCAGTCAGTGCATCCCATTTCCCATAGTCACTGCATGTCATTTCCTAAGTCACCGCATCGCATTCCACTCAGTCACAGCGTCCCATTTCCCTCAGTCACTGCCTCCCGTTTCCCACAGTCACAGCAAACGTTTCCCACAGTCACTGCAACCCATTTCCCACAGTCACTAGATCCCATTTCACTCAGTCACAGCATCCCATTTCTCTCAGTCACAGCATCCCAATACACTCAGTCACAGCATCCCAATACACTCAGTCACAGCATCCCAATACACTCAGTCACAGCATCCCATTACCCTCAGTAACAGCATCCTATTTCACACAGGCACTGCATCCCCTTTCACTCAGGCACTGCATCCCATTTCACTCAGGCACTGCATCCCATTTCACTCAGGCACTGCATCCCATTTCACTCAGGCACTGCATCCCATTTCACTCAGGCACTGCATCCCATTTCACTCAGTCTGAGCACCCCATCTCACTCAGTCAGTGCAACCCATTTCCCATAGTCACTGCATGTCCTTTCCTCAGTCACAGCATTCCATTTCCCTCAGTCACTGCATCCCAAATCCCTCAGTCACTGCAACCTTTTCGTACAGTTACTGCAACCCATTTCCCACAGTTACTGCATCCCATTTCACTCATGCACTGCATCCCATTTCACTCATGCACTGCATCCCATTTCACTCAGGCACTGCATCCCATTTCACTCAGGCACTGCATCCCATTTCACTCAGGCACTGCATCCCATTTCACTCAGGCACTGCATCTCATTTCCCTCAGGCACTGCATCTCATTTCCCTAAGTCACTGCGTCCCATTAACCTCAGTCACTGCGTCCCATTACCCTCAGTCACTGCATCCCATTTCACTCAGTCACTGCATCCCATTTCACTCAGTCACTGCATCCCACTTCACTCAGTCACTGCATCCCACTTCACTCAGTCACTGCATCCCACTTCACTCAGTCACTGCATCCCACTTCACTCAGTCACTGCATCCCACTTCACTCAGTCACTGCATCCCATTTCACTCAGTCACTGCCTCCCTTTTCCAACAGTCACTGCAAACCTTTCTCACAGTCACTGCAACCCATTTCCCACAGTCACTGCAACCCATTTCCCACAGTCACTGCATCCCATTTCACTCAGTCACTGCAACCTATTTCACTCAGTCACTGCATCACATTTTACTCAGTCTGAGCACCCCATCTCACTCAGTCAGTGCATCCCATTTCCCATAGTCACTGCATGTCATTTCCTAAGTCACTGCATCGCATTTCCCTCAGTCACAGCGTCCCATTTCCCTCAGTCACTGCCTCACGTTTCCCACAGTCACTGCAACCCATTTCCCACAGTCACTGCATCCCATTTCAACCAGTCACAGCATCCCATTTCTCTCAGTCACTGCATCCCTTTTCACTCAGTAACAGCATTCCATTTCCCTCCGTCACTACATCACATTTCACTCAGTAACTGCATCACATTTCACTCAGTCTGAGCACCCCATCTCACTCAGTCAGTGCATCCCATTTCCCATATTCACTGCATGTCCTTTCCTCAGTTGCTGCAACCCATTTCCCACAGTCACTGCATCCCATTTCACTCAGTCACTGCAACCTATTTCACTCAGTCACTGCATCCCATTTCACTCAGTCACTGCATCCCATTTCACTCAGACACTGCATCCCATTTCACTCAGACACTGCATCCCATTTCACTCAGTCACTGCATCCCATTTCACTCAGTCACTGCACCCCATTACCCTCAGTCACTGCATCCCTTTTCATTCAGTCAGTGCATCCCTTTTCACTCAGTCACTGCATCCCTTTTCTCTCAGTGATTGCATCCCATTACACTCAATCACTGTGTCCCATTTCACTCAGTCACTGCAACCCATTTCCCACAGTCACTGCATCTCCTTTCCCTCAGTCATGGCACCTCCTGTGCCTCAGTCACGTCACCTCCTGTCCCTCAGTCACTGCATCTCATTTCGTTCAGTCACTGCATCCCATTTCACTCAGTCACTGCATCCCATTTCACTCAGTCACTGCATCCCATTTCACTCAGTCACAGTATCCCATTTCACTCAGACACTGCATCCCATTTCCCACGGTCACTGCATCCCATTTCAGAGAGTCACTGCATCCCATTTCACTCAGTCACTGCATCCCATTTCCCTCAGTCACTGCATCCCATTTCACTCAGACACTGCATCCTATTTCACTCAGACACTGCATCCTATTTCACTCAGACACTGCATCCTATTTCACTCAGACACTGCATCCTATTTCACTCTGTCACTGCATCCTATTTCACTCTGTCACTGCATCCTATTTCACTCTGTCACTGCATCCTATTTCACTCTGTCACTGCATCCTATTTCACTCTGTCACTGCATCCCATTTCACTCTGTCACTGCATCCCATTTCACTCTGTCACTGCATCCCATTTCACTCTGTCACTGCATCCCATTTCACTCAGTCACTGCATCCCATTTCCCTCAGTCACAGTATCCCATTTCACTCAGACACGGCATCCCATTTCCCACGGTCACTGCATCCCATTTCCCACGGTCACTGCATCCCATTTCACTCTGTCACTGCATCCTATTTCACTCTGTCACTGCATCCTATTTCACTCTGTCACTGCATCCCATTTCACTCAGTCACTGCATCCCATTTCACTCAGTCACAGTATCCCATTTCACTCAGACACTGCATCCCATTTCCCACGGTCACTGCATCCCATTTCCCACGGTCACTGCATCCTATTTCACTCTGTCACTGCATCCTATTTCACTCTGTCACTGCATCCTATTTCACTTTGTCACTGCATCCCATTTCAGTCAGTCACTGCATCCCAATTCACTCAGACACTGCATCCCATTTCACTCAGTCAATGCATCCCTTTTCATTCAGTCAGTGCATCCGTTTTCACTCAGTCACGGCATCCGTTTTCACTCAGTGATTGCATCCCATTACACTCAGTCACTGTGTCCCATTTCCCTCAGTCACTGCGTCCCTTTTCCCACAGTCACTGCAAACTTTTCTCACAGTCACTGCAAATCATTTCCCTCAGTCACTGCATCTCCTTTCCCTCAGTCATGGCACCTCCTGTGCCTCAGTCACGTCACCTCCTGTCCCTCAGTCACTGCATCTCATTTCGTTCAGTCACTGCATCCCATTTAACAGAGACAGTGAAACCTGTTCAACTCCGACAGTGAATCAATTTCCATCAGTCACCACACCCTACTCCCCACAGTCACTGCATCCCATTCCACTCAGTCACTGCATCCCATTGCCCTCAGGGACTGCATCCCATTTCACTCAGGCACTGCATCCCATTTCACTCAGGCACTGCATCCCATTTCACTCAGGCACTGCGGCCCATTTCACTCAGTCACTGCATCACATTTCAGTCAGTCACTTCCTCCCATTTCAGTCAGTCACTACCTCCCATTTCCCACAGTCACTGCATCCTATTTCCCACAGTCACTGCATCCCACTTCTCTCAGTCACTGCCTCCCACTTCACTCAGTCACTGCCTCCCACTTCACTCAGTCACTGGCTCCCACTTCACTCAGTCACTGGCTCCCATTTCAGTCAGTCACTGCATCTCCTTTCCCTCAGTCACTGCATCACATTTCACTCAGTCACTGCATCACATTTTTCTCAGTCTGAGCACCCCATCTCACTCAGTCAGTGCATCCCATTTCCCATAGTTACTGCATGTCATTTCCTAAGTCACTGCATCGCATTACACTCAGTCACAGCGTCCCATTTACCTCAGTCACTGCCTCCCGTTTCCCACAGTCACAGCAAACGTTTCCCACAGTCACTGCAACCCATTTCCCACAGTCACTGCATCCCATTTCACTCAGGCCCTGCATCCCATTTCACTCAGGCACTGCATCCTATTTCACTCAGACACTGCATCCTATTTCACTCAGACACTGCATCCTATTTCACTCAGACACTGCATCCTATTTCACTCAGACACTGCATCCTATTTCACTCTGTCACTGCATCCTATTTCACTCTGTCACTGCATCCCATTTCACTCTGTCACTGCATCCCATTTCACTCAGTCACTGCATCCCATTTCCCTCAGTCACAGTATCCCATTTCACTCAGACACTGCATCCCATTTCCCACGGTCACTGCATCCCATTTCCCACGGTCACTGCATCCCATTTCACTCTGTCACTGCATCCTATTTCACTCTGTCACTGCATCCTATTTCACTCTGTCACTGCATCCCATTTCACTCTGTCACTGCATCCCATTTCCCTCAGTCACAGTATCCCATTTCACTCAGACACTGCATCCCATTTCCCACGGTCACTGCATCCCATTTCCCACGGTCACTGCATCCTATTTCACTCTGTCACTGCATCCTATTTCACTCTGTCACTGCATCCCATTTCACTCAGTCAATGCATCCCTTTTCATTCAGTCAGTGCATCCGTTTTCACTCAGTCACGGCATCCGTTTTCACTCAGTGATTGCATCCCATTACACTCAGTCACTGTGTCCCATTTCCCTCAGTCACTGCGTCCCTTTTCCCACAGTCACTGCAAACTTTTCTCACAGTCACTGCAACCCATTTCCCTCAGTCACTGCATCTCCTTTCCCTCAGTCATGGCACCTCCTGTGCCTCAGTCACGTCACCTCCTGTCCCTCAGTCACTGCATCTCATTTCGTTCAGTCACTGCATCCCATTTAACAGAGACAGTGAAACCTGTTCAACTCCGACAGTGAATCAATTTCCATCAGTCACCACACCCTACTCCCCACAGTCACTGCATCCCATTCCACTCAGTCACTGCATCCCATTACCCTCAGGGACTGCATCCCATTTCACTCAGGCACTGCATCCCATTTCACTCAGGCACTGCATCCCATTTCACTCGGGCACTGCGGCCCATTTCACTCAGTCACTGCATCACATTTCAGTCAGTCACTGCATCCCATTACCCTCAGGGACTGCATCCCATTTCACTCAGGCACTGCATCCCATTTCACTCAGGCACTGCATCCCATTTCACTCAGGCACTGCATCCCATTTCACTCAGGCACTGCATCCCATTTCACTCGGGCACTGCGGCCCATTTCACTCAGTCACTGCATCACATTTCAGTCAGTCACTACCTCCCATTTCCCTCAGTCACTGCATCCTATTTCCCACAGTCACTGCATCCCACTTCTCTCAGTGACTGCCTCCCACTTCACTCAGTCACTGCCTCCCACTTCACTCAGTCACTGCATCCGATTTCCCTCAGTCACTGCATCCCATTTCACTCAGTCACTGCCTCCCACTTCACTCAGTCACGGCCTCCCACTTCACTCAGTCACGGCCTCCCACTTCACTCAGTCACGGCCTCCCACTTCACTCAGTCACGGCCTCCCACTTCACTCAGTCACTGCCTCCCACTTCACTCAGTCACTGCATCCGATTTCCCTCAGTCACTGCATCCCATTTCACTCAGTCACTGCCTCCCACTTCACTCAGTCACGGCCTCCCACTTCACTCAGTCACGGCCTCCCACTTCACTCAGTCACGGCCTCCCACTTCACTCAGTCACGGCCTCCCACTTCACTCAGTCACGGCCTCCCACTTCACTCAGTCACGGCCTCCCACTTCACTCAGTCACGGCCTCCCACTTCACTCAGTCACGGCCTCCCACTTCACTCAGTCACGGCCTCCCACTTCACTCAGTCACTGCCTCCCACTTCACTCAGTCACTGCCTCCCACTTCACTCAGTCACTACCTCCCATTTCAGTCAGTCACTGCATCTCCTTTCCCTCAGTCACTGCATCACATTTCACTCAGTCACTGCATCACATTTTTCTCAGTCTGAGCACCCCATCTCACTCAGTCAGTGCATCCCATTTCCCATAGTTACTGCATGTCATTTCCTAAGTCACTGCATCGCATTACACTCAGTCACAGCGTCCCATTTACCTCAGTCACTGCCTCCCGTTTCCCACAGTCACAGCAAACGTTTCCCACAGTCACTGCAACCCATTTCCCACAGTCACTGCATCCCATTTCACTCAGGCCCTGCATCCCATTTCACTCAGGCACTGCATCTCATTTCCCACAGTCACTGCATCTCATTTCCCTCAGTCACTGCATCTCATTTCCCTCAGTCACTGCGTCCCAATGCTCTCAGTCACTGCGTCCCATTACCCTCAGTCACTGCATCCCATTTCACTCAGTCACTGCATCCCATTTCACTCAGTCACTGCATCCCTTTTCACTCAGTCACTGCATCCCTTTTCACTCAGTCACTGCATCCCTTTTCACTCAGTCACTGACTCCCTTTTCCAACAGTCACTGACTCCCTTTTCCAACAGTCACTGCAAACCTTTCTCACAGTCACTGCAACCCATTTCCCACAGTCACTGCATCTCCTTTCCCTCAGTCACTGCATCTCATTTCCCACAGTCACGGCATCTCCTGTCCCTCAGTCACGGCACCACCTGTCACTCAGTCACGGCACCACCTGTCACTCAGTCACTGCATCTCATTTCCCTCTGTCACTGCATCTGAATTCCCTCAGTCACTGCATCTCATTTCCTTCAGTCACTGCATCCCATTTCGTTCAGTCACTGCATCCCATTTCCATCAGTCTCTGCATCCCATTATCCCTCAGTCACTGCATCCCATTTCACTCAGTCACTGCATCCCATTACCCTCAGTCACTGCATCACATTTCACTCAGTCACTGCATCCCATTCAACTGAGACAGTGAATCTCATTGAACTGAGACAGTGCATCCCATTACCCTCAGTCACAGCAATCCATTTGCCTCAGTAACGGCACCTCCTATCCCTCAGTCACTGCATCCCACTTCACTCAGTCACTGCATCCGATTTCCCTCAGTCACTGCATCCCATTTCACTCAGTCACTGCCTCCCACTTCACTCAGTCACGGCCTCCCACTTCACTCAGTCACGGCCTCCCACTTCACTCAGTCACGGCCTCCCACTTCACTCAGTCACGGCCTCCCACTTCACTCAGTCACGGCCTCCCACTTCACTCAGTCACGGCCTCCCACTTCACTCAGTCACTGCATCTCATTACCCTCAGTCACTGCATCCCATTTCCCTCAGTCACTGCATCCTAATTCACTCAGTCACTGCATCCTAATTCACTCAGTCACTGCATCCGATTGCACTCAGTCACTGCATCCCATTTCCCTCAGTCACAGCATCCCATTTCAGTCAGTCACAGCACCCCATTTCACTCAGTCACTGCATCCCATTTAACTGAGACATTGAATCTCATTGAACTGAGACAGTGCATCCCATTACCCTCAGTCACAGCATTCCATTACCCACAGTCACTGCATCTCCTTTCCCTCAGTCACTGCATCTCATTTCCACAGTCACTGTATCTCCTTTCCCTCAGTAACGGCACCTCCTGTCCCTCAGTCACTGCATCCCATTACCCTCAGTCACTGCATCCGATTTCTCTCAGTCACTGCATCCCACTTCACTCAGTCACTGCCTCCCACTTCACTCAGTCACTGCATCCCATTTCCCTCAGTCACTGCATCACATTTCCCTCAGTCACTGCATCACATTTCACTCAGTCACTGCATCACATTTCACTCAGTCTGAGCACCCCATCTCACTCAGTCAGTGCATCCCATTTCCCATATTCACTGCATGTCCTTTCCTCAGTTGCTGCAACCCATTTCAGACAGTCACTGCATCCCATTTCCCTCAGTCACTGCATCCCATTTAACTGAGACAGTGAATCTCATTGAACTGAGACAGTGCATCCCATTACCCTCAGTCACAGCATTCCATTTCCCACAGTCACTGCATCTCCTTTCCCACAGCACTGCATCTCATTTCCCACAGTCACAGCATCTCCTGTCCCTCAGTCACGGCACCTCCTGTCCCTCAGTCACGGCACCTCCTGTCCCTCAGTCACGGCACCTCCTGTCCCTCAGTCACGGCACCTCCTGTCCCTCAGTCACGGCACCTCCTGTCCCTCAGTCACGGCACCTCTTGTCCCTCAGTCACGGCACCTCTTGTCCCTCAGTCACGGCACCACCTGTCCCTCAGACACTGCAACTAATTTCCCTCAGACACTGCAACTAATTTCCCTCAGTCACTGCACCTCATTTCCCTCAGTCACTGCACCTCATTTCGTTCAGTCACTGCATCCCATTTAACTGAGACATTGAATCTCATTGAACTGAGACAGTGCATCCCATTACCCTCAGTCACAGCATTCTTTTACCCACAGTCACTGAATCTCCTTTCCCTCAGTCACTGCATCTCATTTCCACAGTCACTGTATCTCCTTTCCCTCAGTAACGGCACCTCCTGTCCCTCAGTCACTGCATCCCATTACCCTCAGTCACTGCATCCGATTTCCCTCAGTCACTGCATCACATTTCAGTCAGTCACTACCTCCCATTTCCCTCAGTCACTGCATCTGATTTCCCTCAGTCACTGCATCCCACTTCTCTCAGTGACTGCCTCCCACTTCACTCAGTCACTGGCTCCCACTTCACTCAGTCACTACCTCCCATTTCAGTCAGTCACTGCATCTCCTTTCCCTCAGTCACTGCATCACATTTCACTCAGTCACTGCATCACATTTTACTCAGTCTGAGCACCCCATCTCACTCAGTCAGTGCATCCCATTTCCCATAGTCACTGCATGTCATTTCCTAAGTCACCGCATCGCATTCCACTCAGTCACAGCGTCCCATTTCCCTCAGTCACTGCCTCCCGTTTCCCACAGTCACAGCAAACGTTTCCCACAGTCACTGCAACCCATTTCCCACAGTCACTAGATCCCATTTCACTCAGTCACAGCATCCCATTTCTCTCAGTCACAGCATCCCAATACACTCAGTCACAGCATCCCAATACACTCAGTCACAGCATCCCAATACACTCAGTCACAGCATCCCATTACCCTCAGTAACAGCATCCTATTTCACACAGGCACTGCATCCCCTTTCACTCAGGCACTGCATCCCATTTCACTCAGGCACTGCATCCCATTTCACTCAGGCACTGCATCCCATTTCACTCAGTCTGAGCACCCCATCTCACTCAGTCAGTGCAACCCATTTCCCATAGTCACTGCATGTCCTTTCCTCAGTCACAGCATTCCATTTCCCTCAGTCACTGCATCCCAAATCCCTCAGTCACTGCAACCTTTTCGTACAGTTACTGCAACCCATTTCCCACAGTTACTGCATCCCATTTCACTCATGCACTGCATCCCATTTCACTCATGCACTGCATCCCATTTCACTCAGGCACTGCATCCCATTTCACTCAGGCACTGCATCCCATTTCACTCAGGCACTGCATCCCATTTCACTCAGGCACTGCATCTCATTTCCCTCAGGCACTGCATCTCATTTCCCTAAGTCACTGCGTCCCATTAACCTCAGTCACTGCGTCCCATTACCCTCAGTCACTGCATCCCATTTCACTCAGTCACTGCATCCCATTTCACTCAGTCACTGCATCCCACTTCACTCAGTCACTGCATCCCACTTCACTCAGTCACTGCATCCCACTTCACTCAGTCACTGCATCCCACTTCACTCAGTCACTGCATCCCATTTCACTCAGTCACTGCATCCCATTTCACTCAGTCACTGCCTCCCTTTTCCAACAGTCACTGCAAACCTTTCTCACAGTCACTGCAACCCATTTCCCACAGTCACTGCAACCCATTTCCCACAGTCACTGCATCTCCTTTCCCACAGTCACTGCATCTCATTTCCCACAGTCACTGCATCTCATTTCCCACAGTCACTGCATCTCCTGTCCCTCAGTCACGGCACCACCTGTCCCTCAGTCACTGCATCTCATTTCCCTCTGTCACTGCATCTGAATTCCCTCAGTCACTGCATCTCATTTCGTTCAGTCACTGCATCTCATTTCGTTCAGTCACTGCATCCCATTTCCATCAGTCTCTGCATCCCATTATCCCTCAGTCACTGCATCCCATTATCCCTCAGTCACTGCATCCCATTATCCCTCAGGCCCTGCTTACCATTTCACTCAGGCACTGCGGCCCATTTCACTCAGGCACTGCGGCCCATTTCACTCAGGCACTGCGGCCCATTTCACTCAGGCACTGCGGCCCATTTCACTCAGGCACTGCGGCCCATTTCACTCAGGCACTGCGGCCCATTTCACTCAGGCACTGCGGCCCATTTCACTCAGGCACTGCGGCCCATTTCACTCAGGCACTGCGGCCCATTTCACTCAGGCACTGCATCACATTTCAGTCAGTCACTTCCTCCCATTTCAGTCAGTCACTTCCTCCCATTTCCCTCAGTCACTGCATCCGATTTCACTCTGTCACTGCATCCTATTTCACTCTGTCACTGCATCCTATTTCACTCTGTCACTGCATCCTATTTCACTCTGTCACTGCATCCCATTTCACTCTGTCACTGCATCCCATTTCACTCAGTCACTGCATCGCATTTCCCTCAGTCACAGTATCCCATTTCACTCAGACACTGCATCCCATTTCCCACGGTCACTGCATCCCATTTCCCACGGTCACTGGATCCCATTTCACTCAGACACTGCATCCTATTTCACTCAGACACTGCATCCCATTTCACTCAGTCACTGCATCCCATTTCCCTCAGTCACAGTATCCCATTTCACTCAGACACTGCATCCCATTTCCCACGGTCACTGCATCCCATTTCCCATGGTCACTGGATCCCATTTCACTCTGTCACTGCATCCTATTTCACTCTGTCACTGCATCCTATTTCACTCTGTCACTGCATCCTATTTCACTCTGTCACTGCATCCCATTTCACTCTGTCACTGCATCCCATTTCCCTCAGTCACAGTATCCCATTTCACTCAGACACTGCATCCCATTTCCCACGGTCACTGCATCCCATTTCCCACGGTCACTGCATCCTATTTCACTCTGTCACTGCATCCTATTTCACTCTGTCACTGCATCCCATTTCACTCAGTCAATGCATCCCTTTTCATTCAGTCAGTGCATCCGTTTTCACTCAGTCACGGCATCCGTTTTCACTCAGTGATTGCATCCCATTACACTCAGTCACTGTGTCCCATTTCCCTCAGTCACTGCGTCCCTTTTCCCACAGTCACTGCAAACTTTTCTCACAGTCACTGCAACCCATTTCCCTCAGTCACTGCATCTCCTTTCCCTCAGTCATGGCACCTCCTGTGCCTCAGTCACGTCACCTCCTGTGCCTCAGTCACGTCACCTCCTGTCCCTCAGTCACTGCATCTCATTTCGTTCAGTCACTGCATCCCATTTAACAGAGACAGTGAAACCTGTTCAACTCCGACAGTGAATCAATTTCCATCAGTCACCACACCCTACTCCCCACAGTCACTGCATCCCATTCCACTCAGTCACTGCATCCCATTACCCTCAGGGACTGCATCCCATTTCACTCAGGCACTGCATCCCATTTCACTCGGGCACTGCATCCCATTTCACTCGGGCACTGCGGCCCATTTCACTCAGTCACGGCCTCCCACTTCACTCAGTCACGGCCTCCCACTTCACTCAGTCACGGCCTCCCACTTCACTCAGTCACGGCCTCCCACTTCACTCAGTCACGGCCTCCCACTTCACTCAGTCACGGCCTCCCACTTCACTCAGTCACGGCCTCCCACTTCACTCAGTCACGGCCTCCCACTTCACTCAGTCACGGCCTCCCACTTCACTCAGTCATGGCCTCCCACTTCACTCAGTCACGGCCTCCCACTTCACTCAGTCACGGCCTCCCACTTCACTCAGTCACGGCCTCCTACTTCACTCAGTCACGGCCTCCCACTTCACTCAGTCACTGCCTCCCACTTCACTCAGTCACTGCCTCCCACTTCACTCAGTCACTGCCTCCCACTTCACTCAGTCACTACCTCCCATTTCAGTCAGTCACTGCATCTCCTTTCCCTCAGTCACTGCATCACATTTCACTCAGTCACTGCGTCACATTTTTCTCAGTCTGAGCACCCCATCTCACTCAGTCAGTGCATCCCATTTCCCATAGTTACTGCATGTCATTTCCTAAGTCACTGCATCGCATTACACTCAGTCACAGCGTCCCATTTACCTCAGTCACTGCCTCCCGTTTCCCACAGTCACAGCAAACGTTTCCCACAGTCACTGCAACCCATTTCCCACAGTCACTGCATCCCATTTCACTCAGGCCCTGCATCCCATTTCACTCAGGCACTGCATCTCATTTCCCACAGTCACTGCATCTCATTTCCCTCAGTCACTGCATCTCATTTCCCTCAGTCACTGCGTCCCAATGCTCTCAGTCACTGCGTCCCATTACCCTCAGTCACTGCATCCCATTTCACTCAGTCACTGCATCCCATTTCACTCAGTCACTGCATCCCTTTTCACTCAGTCACTGCATCCCTTTTCACTCAGTCACTGCATCCCTTTTCACTCAGTCACTGCATCCCTTTTCACTCAGTCACTGCATCCCTTTTCACTCAGTCACTGACTCCCTTTTCCAACAGTCACTGACTCCCTTTTCCAACAGTCACTGCAAACCTTTCTCACAGTCACTGCAACCCATTTCCCACAGTCACTGCATCTCCTTTCCCTCAGTCACTGCATCTCATTTCCCACAGTCACGGCATCTCCTGTCCCTCAGTCACGGCACCACCTGTCACTCAGTCACGGCACCACCTGTCACTCAGTCACTGCATCTCATTTCCCTCTGTCACTGCATCTGAATTCCCTCAGTCACTGCATCTCATTTCCTTCAGTCACTGCATCCCATTTCGTTCAGTCACTGCATCCCATTTCCATCAGTCTCTGCATCCCATTATCCCTCAGTCACTGCATCCCATTTCACTCAGTCACTGCATCCCATTACCCTCAGTCACTGCATCACATTTCACTCAGTCACTGCATCCCATTCAACTGAGACAGTGAATCTCATTGAACTGAGACAGTGCATCCCATTACCCTCAGTCACAGCAATCCATTTGCCTCAATAACGGCACCTCCTATCCCTCAGTCACTGCATCCCACTTCACTCAGTCACTGCATCCGATTTCCCTCAGTCACTGCATCCCATTTCACTCAGTCACTGCCTCCCACTTCACTCAGTCACGGCCTCCCACTTCACTCAGTCACGGCCTCCCACTTCACTCAGTCACGGCCTCCCACTTCACTCAGTCACGGCCTCCCACTTCACTCAGTCACGGCCTCCCACTTCACTCAGTCACTGCATCACATTTCCCTCAGTCACTGCATCACATTTCACTCAGTCACTGCATCACATTTCACTCAGTCTGAGCACCCCATCTCACTCAGTCAGTGCATCCCATTTCCCATATTCACTGCATGTCCTTTCCTCAGTTGCTGCAACCCATTTCAGACAGTCACTGCATCCCATTTCCCTCAGTCACTGCATCCCATTTAACTGAGACAGTGAATCTCATTGAACTGAGACAGTGCATCCCATTACCCTCAGTCACAGCATTCCATTTCCCACAGTCACTGCATCTCCTTTCCCACAGCACTGCATCTCATTTCCCACAGTCACGGCACCTCCTGTCCCTCAGTCACGGCACCTCCTGTCCCTCAGTCACGGCACCTCCTGTCCCTCAGTCACGGCACCTCCTGTCCCTCAGTCACGGCACCTCCTGTCCCTCAGTCACGGCACCTCTTGTCCCTCAGTCACGGCACCTCTTGTCCCTCAGTCACGGCACCTCTTGTACCTCAGTCACGGCACCACCTGTCCCTCAGACACTGCAACTAATTTCCCTCAGACACTGCAACTAATTTCCCTCAGTCACTGCACCTCATTTCCCTCAGTCACTGCACCTCATTTCGTTCAGTCACTGCATCCCATTTAACTGAGACATTGAATCTCATTGAACTGAGACAGTGCATCCCATTACCCTCAGTCACAGCATTCCTTTACCCACAGTCACTGAATCTCCTTTCCCTCAGTCACTGCATCTCCTTTCCCTCAGTCACTGCATCTCATTTCCACAGTCACTGTATCTCCTTTCCCTCAGTAACGGCACCTCCTGTCCCTCAGTCACTGCATCCCATTACCCTCAGTCACTGCATCCGATTTCCCTCAGTCACTGCATCACATTTCAGTCAGTCACTACCTCCCATTTCCCTCAGTCACTGCATCTGATTTCCCTCAGTCACTGCATCCCACTTCTCTCAGTGACTGCCTCCCACTTCACTCAGTCACTGGCTCCCACTTCACTCAGTCACTACCTCCCATTTCAGTCAGTCACTGCATCTCCTTTCCCTCAGTCACTGCATCACATTTCACTCAGTCACTGCATCACATTTTACTCAGTCTGAGCACCCCATCTCACTCAGTCAGTGCATCCCATTTCCCATAGTCACTGCATGTCATTTCCTAAGTCACCGCATCGCATTCCACTCAGTCACAGCGTCCCATTTCCCTCAGTCACTGCCTCCCGTTTCCCACAGTCACAGCAAACGTTTCCCACAGTCACTGCAACCCATTTCCCACAGTCACTAGATCCCATTTCACTCAGTCACAGCATCCCATTTCTCTCAGTCACAGCATCCCAATACACTCAGTCACAGCATCCCAATACACTCAGTCACAGCATCCCAATACACTCAGTCACAGCATCCCAATACACTCAGTCACAGCATCCCATTACCCTCAGTAACAGCATCCTATTTCACACAGGCACTGCATCCCCTTTCACTCAGGCACTGCATCCCATTTCACTCAGGCACTGCATCCCATTTCACTCAGGCACTGCATCCCATTTCACTCAGTCTGAGCACCCCATCTCACTCAGTCAGTGCAACCCATTTCCCATAGTCACTGCATGTCCTTTCCTCAGTCACAGCATTCCATTTCCCTCAGTCACTGCATCCCAAATCCCTCAGTCACTGCAACCTTTTCGTACAGTTACTGCAACCCATTTCCCACAGTTACTGCATCCCATTTCACTCATGCACTGCATCCCATTTCACTCATGCACTGCATCCCATTTCACTCAGGCACTGCATCCCATTTCACTCAGGCACTGCATCCCATTTCACTCAGGCACTGCATCCCATTTCACTCAGGCACTGCATCCCATTTCACTCAGGCACTGCATCCCATTTCACTCAGGCACTGCATCCCATTTCACTCAGGCACTGCATCCCATTTCACTCAGGCACTGCATCTCATTTCCCTCAGGCACTGCATCTCATTTCCCTAAGTCACTGCGTCCCATTAACCTCAGTCACTGCGTCCCATTACCCTCAGTCACTGCATCCCATTTCACTCAGTCACTGCATCCCATTTCACTCAGTCACTGCATCCCACTTCACTCAGTCACTGCATCCCACTTCACTCAGTCACTGCATCCCACTTCACTCAGTCACTGCATCCCACTTCACTCAGTCACTGCATCCCACTTCACTCAGTCACTGCATCCCACTTCACTCAGTCACTGCATCCCATTTCACTCAGTCACTGCCTCCCTTTTCCAACAGTCACTGCAAACCTTTCTCACAGTCACTGCAACCCATTTCCCACAGTCACTGCAACCCATTTCCCACAGTCACTGCATCTCCTTTCCCACAGTCACTGCATCTCATTTCCCACAGTCACTGCATCTCCTGTCCCTCAGTCACGGCACCACCTGTCCCTCAGTCACTGCATCTCATTTCCCTCTGTCACTGCATCTGAATTCCCTCAGTCACTGCATCTCATTTCGTTCAGTCACTGCATCTCATTTCGTTCAGTCACTGCATCCCATTTCCATCAGTCTCTGCATCCCATTATCCCTCAGTCACTGCATCCCATTATCCCTCAGTCACTGCATCCCATTATCCCTCAGTCACTGCATCCCATTATCCCTCAGGCCCTGCTTCCCATTTCACTCAGGCACTGCATCCCATTACCCTCATGGACTGCGTTCCATTTCACTCAGGCACTGCATCCCATTTCACTCAGGCACTGCGGCCCATTTCACTCAGGCACTGCGGCCCATTTCACTCAGGCACTGCGGCCCATTTCACTCAGGCACTGCGGCCCATTTCACTCAGGCACTGCAGCCCATTTCACTCAGGCACTGCAGCCCATTTCACTCAGGCACTGCATCACATTTCAGTCAGTCACTTCCTCCCATTTCAGTCAGTCACTTCCTCCCATTTCCCTCAGTCACTGCATCCGATTTCCCTCAGTCACTGCATCCGATTTCCCTCAGTCACTGCATCCGATTTCCCTCAGTCACTGCATCCCACTTCACTCAGTCACTGCATCCCACTTCACTCAGTCACTGCCTCCAACTTCACTCAGTCACTGCCTCCAACTTCACTCAGTCACTGCCTCCAACTTCACTCAGTCACTGCCTCCCATTTCAGACAGTCACTGCATCCCATTTCCCTCAGTCACTGCATCCTAATTCACTCAGTGACTGCATCCGATTGCACTCAGTCACTGCATCCCATTTCCCTCAGTCACTGCAACCTTTTCCTATAGTCACAACAACCCAATTCACACAGTCACTGCATCTCCTTTCCCTCAGTCACTGCATCTCATTTCCACAGTCACTGCATCTCATTTCCACAGTCACTGTATCTCCTTTCCCTCAGTAACGGCACCTCCTGTCCCTCAGTCACTGCATCCCATTACCCTCAGTCACTGCATCCGATTTCCCTCAGTCACTGCATCCCACTTCACTCAGTCACTGCCTCCCACTTCACTCAGTCACTGCCTCCCACTTCACTCAGTCACGGCCTCCCACTTCACTCAGTCACGGCCTCCCACTTCACTCAGTCACGGCCTCCCACTTCACTCAGTCACGGCCTCCCACTTCACTCAGTCACGGCCTCCCACTTCACTCAGTCACGGCCTCCCACTTCACTCAGTCACGGCCTCCCACTTCACTCAGTCACGGCCTCCCATTTCAGACAGTCACTGCATCCCATTTCCCACAGTCACTGCATCTCCTTTCCCACAGTCACTGCATCACATTTCACTCAGTCACTGCATCACATTTCACTCAGTCTGAGCACCCCATCTCACTCAGTCAGTGCATCCCATTTCCCATATTCACTGCATGTCCTTTCCTCAGTTGCTGCAACCCATTTCAGACAGTGACTGCATCCCATTTCCCTCAGTAACAGCATCCCATTTAACTCAGTCAATGCATCCCATTTCACTCAGTCACTGCATCCCATTTAACTGAGACAGTGAATCTCATTGAACTGAGACAGTGCATCCCATTACCCTCAGTCACAGCATCCCATTTCCCACAGTCACTGCATCTCCTTTCCCACAGCACTGCATCTCATTTCCCACAGTCACGGCATCTCCTGTCCCTCAGTCACGGCACCTCCTGTCCCTCAGTCACGGCACCTCCTGTCCCTCAGTCACGGCACCTCTTGTCCCTCAGTCACGGCACCTCTTGTCCCTCAGACACTGCAACTAATTTCCCTCAGACACTGCAACTAATTTCCCTCAGTCACTGCACCTCATTTCCCTCAGTCACTGCATCCCATTTCACTCAGTCACTGCATCACATTGCCCTCAGTCACTGCATCACTTTTCAGTCAGTAACTGCATTACTTTTCACTCAGTCACTGCCTCCCTTTTCCCACAGTCACTGCAAACGTTTCTCACAGTCACTGCAACCCATTGACCACAGTCACTGCATCTCCTTTCCCACAGTCACTGCATCTCATTTCCCACAGTCACTGCATCTCATTTCCCACAGTCACGGCACCTCCTGTCCCTCAGTCACGGCACCTCCTGTCCCTCAGTCACGGCACCTCCTGTCCCTCAGTCACGGCACCTCCTGTCCCTCAGTCACGGCACCTCCTGTCCCTCAGTCACGGCACCTCCTGTCCCTCAGTCACGGCACCTCCTGTCCCTCAGTCACGGCACCTCCTGTCCCTCAGTCACGGCACCTCCTGTCCCTCAGTCACTGCATCTCATTTCGTTTAGTCACTGCATCCCATTTCCATCAGTCACTGCATCCCATTATCCCTCAGTCACTGCATCCCATTTCACTCAGGCCCTGCATCCCATTATCACTCAGTCACTGCATCCCATTTCACTCAGTCACTGCATCCCATTTAACGGAGACAGTGAATCCTGTTCAACTGACAGTGACTCAATTTCCATCACTCACCACACCCTACTCCCCACAGTCCCGGCACCCCATCTCACTCAGTCAGTGCATCCCATTTCCCATAGTCACTGCATGTCCTTTCCTTAGTCACTGCTTCGCATTTCACTCAGTCACTGCATCGCATTACCCTCAGTCCCCACACCCTATTCCCCACAGTCACGGCATCCCATTTCCCACAGTCAGTGCATCGCATTTCATTCAGTCACTGCATCCCATTACCCTCATGCACTGCGTCCCATTTCACTCAGGCACTGCATCCCATTTCACTCAGGCACTGCATCCCATTTCACTCAGGCACTGCATCCCATTTCACTCAGGCACTGCATCCCATTTCACTCAGGCACTGCATCCCATTTCACTCAGGCACTGCATCACATTTCACTCAGGCACTGCATCACATTTCAGTCAGTCACTTCCTCCCATTGCAGTCAGTCACTTCCTCCCATTGCAGTCAGTCACTTCCTCCCATTGCAGTCAGTCACTACCTCCCATTTCACTCAGTCACAGCATCCCATTTCACTCAGTCACTGCATCCCATTTCACTCAGTCACTGCATCCCATTTCACTCAGTCAATGCATCCCATTTCACTCAGTCAATGCATCCCATTTCACTCAGTCAATGCATCCCATTTAACTGAGACAGTGAATCTCATTGAACTGAGACAGTGCATCCCATTACCCCCAGTCACAGCACTCCATTTCCCACAGTCACTGCATCTCCTTTCCCACAGCACTGCATCTCAATTCCCACAGTCACAGCATCTCCTGTCCCTCAGTCACGGCACCTCCTGTCCCTCAGTCACGGCACCTCCTGTCCCTCAGTCACGGCACCTCCTGTCCCTCAGTCACGGCACCTCCTGTCCCTCAGTCACGGCACCTCTTGTCCCTCAGTCACGGCACCTCTTGTCCCTCAGACACTGCAACTAATTTCCCTCAGACACTGCAACTAATTTCCCTCAGTCACTGTACCTCATTTCCCTCAGTCACTGCACCTCATTTTCCTCAGTCACTGCATCTCATTTCGTTCAGTCACTGCATCCCATTTAACTGAGACACTGAATCTCATTGAACTGAGACAGTGCATCCCATTACCCACAGTCACAGCATTCCATTACCCACAGTCACTGCATCTCCTTTCCCTCAGTCACTGTACCTCATTTCCCTCAGTCACTGTACCTCATTTCCCTCAGTCACTGCACCTCATTTTCCTCAGTCACTGCACCTCATTTTCCTCATTCACTGCATCCCACTTCACTCAGTCACTGCATCCCACTTCACTCAGTCACTGCATCCCACTTCACTCAGTCACTGGCTCCCACTTCACTCAGTCACTGGCTCCCACTTCACTCAGTCACTGGCTCCCACTTCACTCAGTCACTGCCTCCCACTTCACTCAGTCACTGGCTCCAATTTCAGTCAGTCACTGCATCTCCTTTCCCTCAGTCACTGCATCACATTTCACTCAGTCACTGCATCACATTTTACTCAGTCTGAGCACCCCATCTCACTCAGTCAGTGCATCCCATTTCCTAAGTCACTGCATCGCATTACACTCAGTCACAGCGTCCCATTTCCCTCAGTCACTGCCTCCCGTTTCCCACAGTCACTGCAACCCATTTCCCACAGTTACTGCATCCCATTTCACTCAGTCACTGCATCCCATTTCACTCAGTCACTGCATCCTAATTCACTCAGTCACTGCATCCGATTGCACTCAGTCAATGCATCCCATTTCCCTCAGTCACTGCAACCTTTTCCTATAGTCACAACAACCCAATTCACACTGTCACTGCATCCCATTTCCCTCAGTCATAGCATCCCATTTCAGTCAGTCACATCACCCCATTTCACTCAGTCACTGCATCCCATTTAACTGAGACATTGAATCTTATTGAACTGAGACAGTGCATCCCATTACCCTCAGTCACAGCATTCCATTACCCACAGTCGCTGCATCTCCTTTCCCTCAGTCACTGCATCTCATTTCCACAGTCACTGTATCTCCTTTCCCTCAGGAACGGCACCTCCTGTCCCTCAGTCACTGCATCCCATTACCCTCAGTCACTGCTTCCGATTTCCCTCAGTCACTGCATCCCACATCACTCAGTCACTGCCACCCACTTCACTCAGTCACGGCCTCCCATTTCAGTCAATCACTACCTTCCATTTCAGACAGTCACTGCATCCCATTTCCCACAGTCACTGCATCTGCTTTCCCTCAGTCACTGCATCACGTTTCACTCAGTCACTGCTTCACATTTCACTCAGTCTGAGCACCCCATCTCACTCAGTCAGTGCATCCCATTTCCCATATTCACTGCATGTCCTTTCCTCAATTGCTGCATCCCATTTCCCACAGTCACTGCATCCCATTTCCCTCAGTCACAGCATCCCATTTCATTCAGTCACAGCATCCCATTTCACTCAGTCACTGCAACCTATTTCACTCAGTCACTGCATCCCATTTAACTCAGTCAATGCATCCCACTTCACTCAGTCACTACCTCCCATTTCAGTCAGTCACTGCATCTCCTTTCCCTCAGTCACTGCATCACATTTCACTCAGTCACTGCATCACATTTTACTCAGTCTGAGCACCCCATCTCACTCAGTCAGTGCATCCCATTTCCCATAGTTACTGCATGTCATTTCCTAAGTCACTGCATCGCATTACACTCAGTCACAGCGTCCCATTTCCCTCAGTCACTGCCTCCCGTTTCCCACAGTCACTGCAACCCATTTCCCACAGTTACTGCATCCCATTTCACTCAGTCACTGCATCCCATTTCACTCAGTCACTGCATCCCATTTCACTCAGTCACTGCATCCCATTTCACTCAGTCACTGCATCCTAATTCACTCAGTCACTGCATCCGATTGCACTCAGTCAATGCATCCCATTTCCCTCAGTCACTGCAACCTTTTCCTATAGTCACAACAACCCAATTCACACTGTCACTGCATCCCATTTCCCTCAGTCATAGCATCCCATTTCAGTCAGTCACATCACCCCATTTCACTCAGTCACTGCATCCCATTTAACTGAGACATTGAATCTTATTGAACTGAGACAGTGCATCCCATTACCCTCAGTCACAGCATTCCATTACCCACAGTCGCTGCATCTCCTTTCCCTCAGTCACTGCATCTCATTTCCACAGTCACTGTATCTCCTTTCCCTCAGGAACGGCACCTCCTGTCCCTCAGTCACTGCATCCCATTACCCTCAGTCACTGCTTCCGATTTCCCTCAGTCACTGCATCCCACATCACTCAGTCACTGCCACCCACTTCACTCAGTCACGGCCTCCCATTTCAGTCAATCACTACCTTCCATTTCAGACAGTCACTGCATCCCATTTCCCACAGTCACTGCATCTGCTTTCCCTCAGTCACTGCATCACGTTTCACTCAGTCACTGCTTCACATTTCACTCAGTCTGAGCACCCCATCTCACTCAGTCAGTGCATCCCATTTCCCATATTCACTGCATGTCCTTTCCTCAATTGCTGCATCCCATTTCCCACAGTCACTGCATCCCATTTCCCACAGTCACAGCATCCCATTTCATTCAGTCACAGCATCCCATTTCACTCAGTCACTGCAACCTATTTCACTCAGTCACTGCATCCCATTTAACTCAGTCAATGCATCCCATTTCACTCAGTCACTGCATCCCATTTAACTGAGACAGTGAATCTCATTGAACTGAGACAGTGCATCCCATTACCCTCAGTCACAGCATTCCATTTCCCACAGTCACTGCATCTCTTTTCCCACAGCACTGCATCTCATTTCCCACAGTCACAGCATCTCCTGTCCCTCAGTCACGGCACATCCTGTCCTTCAGTCACGGCACTTCCTGTCCCTGAGTCACGGCACCTCTTGTCCCTCAGTCACGGCACCTCTTGTCCCTCAGTCACGGCACCACCTGTCCCTCAGACACTGCAACTAATTTCCCTCAGACACTGCAACTAATTTCCCTCAGTCACTGCACCTCATTTCCCTCAGTCACTGCACCTCATTTTCCTCAGTCACTGCACCTCATTTCGTTCAGTCACTGCATCTCATTTCGTTCAGTCACTGCATCCCATTTAACTGAGACATTGAATCTCATTGAACTGAGACAGTGCATCCCATTACCCTCAGTCACAGCATTCCTTTACCCACAGTCACTGCATCTCCTTTCCCTCAGTCACTGCATCTCATTTCCACAGTCACTGTATCTCCTTTCCCTCAGTAACGGCACCTCCTGTCCCTCAGTCACTGCATCCCATTACCCTCAGTCACTGCATCCCATTTCCCTCAGTCACTGCAACCTTTTCCTATAGTCACAACAACCCAATTCACACAGTCACTGCATCTCCTTTCCCTCAGTCACTGCATCTCATTTCCACAGTCACTGCATCTCATTTCCACAGTCACTGTATCTCCTTTCCCTCAGTAACGGCACCTCCTGTCCCTCAGTCACTGCATCCCATTACCCTCAGTCACTGCATCCGATTTCCCTCAGTCACTGCATCCCACTTCACTCAGTCACTGCCTCCCACTTCACTCAGTCACTGCCTCCCACTTCACTCAGTCACGGCCTCCCACTTCACTCAGTCACGGCCTCCCACTTCACTCAGTCACGGCCTCCCACTTCACTCAGTCACGGCCTCCCACTTCACTCAGTCACGGCCTCCCACTTCACTCAGTCACGGCCTCCCACTTCACTCAGTCACGGCCTCCCACTTCACTCAGTCACGGCCTCCCACTTCACTCAGTCACGGCCTCCCACTTCACTCAGTCACGGCCTCCCATTTCAGACAGTCACTGCATCCCATTTCCCACAGTCACTGCATCTCCTTTCCCACAGTCACTGCATCACATTTCACTCAGTCACTGCATCACATTTCACTCAGTCTGAGCACCCCATCTCACTCAGTCAGTGCATCCCATTTCCCATATTCACTGCATGTCCTTTCCTCAGTTGCTGCAACCCATTTCAGACAGTGACTGCATCCCATTTCCCTCAGTAACAGCATCCCATTTAACTCAGTCAATGCATCCCATTTCACTCAGTCACTGCATCCCATTTAACTGAGACAGTGAATCTCATTGAACTGAGACAGTGCATCCCATTACCCTCAGTCACAGCATCCCATTTCCCACAGTCACTGCATCTCCTTTCCCACAGCACTGCATCTCATTTCCCACAGTCACGGCATCTCCTGTCCCTCAGTCACGGCACCTCCTGTCCCTCAGTCACGGCACCTCCTGTCCCTCAGTCACGGCACCTCTTGTCCCTCAGTCACGGCACCTCTTGTCCCTCAGTCACGGCACCTCTTGTCCCTCAGACACTGCAACTAATTTCCCTCAGACACTGCAACTAATTTCCCTCAGTCACTGCACCTCATTTCCCTCAGTCACTGCATCCCATTTCACTCAGTCACTGCATCACATTGCCCTCAGTCACTGCATCACTTTTCAGTCAGTAACTGCATTACTTTTCACTCAGTCACTGCCTCCCTTTTCCCACAGTCACTGCAAACGTTTCTCACAGTCACTGCAACCCATTGACCACAGTCACTGCATCTCCTTTCCCACAGTCACTGCATCTCATTTCCCACAGTCACTGCATCTCATTTCCCACAGTCACGGCACCTCCTGTCCCTCAGTCACGGCACCTCCTGTCCCTCAGTCACGGCACCTCCTGTCCCTCAGTCACGGCACCTCCTGTCCCTCAGTCACGGCACCTCCTGTCCCTCAGTCACGGCACCTCCTGTCCCTCAGTCACGGCACCTCCTGTCCCTCAGTCACGGCACCTCCTGTCCCTCAGTCACGGCACCTCCTGTCCCTCAGTCACGGCACCTCCTGTCCCTCAGTCACGGCACCTCCTGTCCCTCAGTCACTGCATCTCATTTCGTTTAGTCACTGCATCCCATTTCCATCAGTCACTGCATCCCATTATCCCTCAGTCACTGCATCCCATTTCACTCAGGCCCTGCATCCCATTATCACTCAGTCACTGCATCCCATTTCACTCAGTCACTGCATCCCATTTAACGGAGACAGTGAATCCTGTTCAACTGACAGTGACTCAATTTCCATCACTCACCACACCCTACTCCCCACAGTCCCGGCACCCCATCTCACTCAGTCAGTGCATCCCATTTCCCATAGTCACTGCATGTCCTTTCCTTAGTCACTGCTTCGCATTTCACTCAGTCACTGCATCGCATTACCCTCAGTCCCCACACCCTATTCCCCACAGTCACGGCATCCCATTTCCCACAGTCAGTGCATCGCATTTCATTCAGTCACTGCATCCCATTACCCTCATGCACTGCGTCCCATTTCACTCAGGCACTGCATCCCATTTCACTCAGGCACTGCATCCCATTTCACTCAGGCACTGCATCCCATTTCACTCAGGCACTGCATCCCATTTCACTCAGGCACTGCATCCCATTTCACTCAGGCACTGCATCACATTTCACTCAGGCACTGCATCACATTTCAGTCAGTCACTTCCTCCCATTGCAGTCAGTCACTTCCTCCCATTGCAGTCAGTCACTTCCTCCCATTGCAGTCAGTCACTACCTCCCATTTCACTCAGTCACAGCATCCCATTTCACTCAGTCACTGCATCCCATTTCACTCAGTCACTGCATCCCATTTCACTCAGTCAATGCATCCCATTTCACTCAGTCAATGCATCCCATTTCACTCAGTCAATGCATCCCATTTAACTGAGACAGTGAATCTCATTGAACTGAGACAGTGCATCCCATTACCCCCAGTCACAGCACTCCATTTCCCACAGTCACTGCATCTCCTTTCCCACAGCACTGCATCTCAATTCCCACAGTCACAGCATCTCCTGTCCCTCAGTCACGGCACCTCCTGTCCCTCAGTCACGGCACCTCCTGTCCCTCAGTCACGGCACCTCCTGTCCCTCAGTCACGGCACCTCCTGTCCCTCAGTCACGGCACCTCCTGTCCCTCAGTCACGGCACCTCTTGTCCCTCAGTCACGGCACCTCTTGTCCCTCAGACACTGCAACTAATTTCCCTCAGACACTGCAACTAATTTCCCTCAGTCACTGTACCTCATTTCCCTCAGTCACTGCACCTCATTTTCCTCAGTCACTGCATCTCATTTCGTTCAGTCACTGCATCCCATTTAACTGAGACACTGAATCTCATTGAACTGAGACAGTGCATCCCATTACCCACAGTCACAGCATTCCATTACCCACAGTCACTGCATCTCCTTTCCCTCAGTCACTGTACCTCATTTCCCTCAGTCACTGTACCTCATTTCCCTCAGTCACTGCACCTCATTTTCCTCAGTCACTGCACCTCATTTTCCTCATTCACTGCATCCCACTTCACTCAGTCACTGCATCCCACTTCACTCAGTCACTGCATCCCACTTCACTCAGTCACTGGCTCCCACTTCACTCAGTCACTGGCTCCCACTTCACTCAGTCACTGGCTCCCACTTCACTCAGTCACTGCCTCCCACTTCACTCAGTCACTGGCTCCAATTTCAGTCAGTCACTGCATCTCCTTTCCCTCAGTCACTGCATCACATTTCACTCAGTCACTGCATCACATTTTACTCAGTCTGAGCACCCCATCTCACTCAGTCAGTGCATCCCATTTCCTAAGTCACTGCATCGCATTACACTCAGTCACAGCGTCCCATTTCCCTCAGTCACTGCCTCCCGTTTCCCACAGTCACTGCAACCCATTTCCCACAGTTACTGCATCCCATTTCACTCAGTCACTGCATCCCATTTCACTCAGTCACTGCATCCTAATTCACTCAGTCACTGCATCCGATTGCACTCAGTCAATGCATCCCATTTCCCTCAGTCACTGCAACCTTTTCCTATAGTCACAACAACCCAATTCACACTGTCACTGCATCCCATTTCCCTCAGTCATAGCATCCCATTTCAGTCAGTCACATCACCCCATTTCACTCAGTCACTGCATCCCATTTAACTGAGACATTGAATCTTATTGAACTGAGACAGTGCATCCCATTACCCTCAGTCACAGCATTCCATTACCCACAGTCGCTGCATCTCCTTTCCCTCAGTCACTGCATCTCATTTCCACAGTCACTGTATCTCCTTTCCCTCAGGAACGGCACCTCCTGTCCCTCAGTCACTGCATCCCATTACCCTCAGTCACTGCTTCCGATTTCCCTCAGTCACTGCATCCCACATCACTCAGTCACTGCCACCCACTTCACTCAGTCACGGCCTCCCATTTCAGTCAATCACTACCTTCCATTTCAGACAGTCACTGCATCCCATTTCCCACAGTCACTGCATCTGCTTTCCCTCAGTCACTGCATCACGTTTCACTCAGTCACTGCTTCACATTTCACTCAGTCTGAGCACCCCATCTCACTCAGTCAGTGCATCCCATTTCCCATATTCACTGCATGTCCTTTCCTCAATTGCTGCATCCCATTTCCCACAGTCACTGCATCCCATTTCCCTCAGTCACAGCATCCCATTTCATTCAGTCACAGCATCCCATTTCACTCAGTCACTGCAACCTATTTCACTCAGTCACTGCATCCCATTTAACTCAGTCAATGCATCCCACTTCACTCAGTCACTACCTCCCATTTCAGTCAGTCACTGCATCTCCTTTCCCTCAGTCACTGCATCACATTTCACTCAGTCACTGCATCACATTTTACTCAGTCTGAGCACCCCATCTCACTCAGTCAGTGCATCCCATTTCCCATAGTTACTGCATGTCATTTCCTAAGTCACTGCATCGCATTACACTCAGTCACAGCGTCCCATTTCCCTCAGTCACTGCCTCCCGTTTCCCACAGTCACTGCAACCCATTTCCCACAGTTACTGCATCCCATTTCACTCAGTCACTGCATCCCATTTCACTCAGTCACTGCATCCCATTTCACTCAGTCACTGCATCCCATTTCACTCAGTCACTGCATCCTAATTCACTCAGTCACTGCATCCGATTGCACTCAGTCAATGCATCCCATTTCCCTCAGTCACTGCAACCTTTTCCTATAGTCACAACAACCCAATTCACACTGTCACTGCATCCCATTTCCCTCAGTCATAGCATCCCATTTCAGTCAGTCACATCACCCCATTTCACTCAGTCACTGCATCCCATTTAACTGAGACATTGAATCTTATTGAACTGAGACAGTGCATCCCATTACCCTCAGTCACAGCATTCCATTACCCACAGTCGCTGCATCTCCTTTCCCTCAGTCACTGCATCTCATTTCCACAGTCACTGTATCTCCTTTCCCTCAGGAACGGCACCTCCTGTCCCTCAGTCACTGCATCCCATTACCCTCAGTCACTGCTTCCGATTTCCCTCAGTCACTGCATCCCACATCACTCAGTCACTGCCACCCACTTCACTCAGTCACGGCCTCCCATTTCAGTCAATCACTACCTTCCATTTCAGACAGTCACTGCATCCCATTTCCCACAGTCACTGCATCTGCTTTCCCTCAGTCACTGCATCACGTTTCACTCAGTCACTGCTTCACATTTCACTCAGTCTGAGCACCCCATCTCACTCAGTCAGTGCATCCCATTTCCCATATTCACTGCATGTCCTTTCCTCAATTGCTGCATCCCATTTCCCACAGTCACTGCATCCCATTTCCCACAGTCACAGCATCCCATTTCATTCAGTCACAGCATCCCATTTCACTCAGTCACTGCAACCTATTTCACTCAGTCACTGCATCCCATTTAACTCAGTCAATGCATCCCATTTCACTCAGTCACTGCATCCCATTTAACTGAGACAGTGAATCTCATTGAACTGAGACAGTGCATCCCATTACCCTCAGTCACAGCATTCCATTTCCCACAGTCACTGCATCTCTTTTCCCACAGCACTGCATCTCATTTCCCACAGTCACAGCATCTCCTGTCCCTCAGTCACGGCACATCCTGTCCTTCAGTCACGGCACTTCCTGTCCCTGAGTCACGGCACCTCTTGTCCCTCAGTCACGGCACCTCTTGTCCCTCAGTCACGGCACCACCTGTCCCTCAGACACTGCAACTAATTTCCCTCAGACACTGCAACTAATTTCCCTCAGTCACTGCACCTCATTTCCCTCAGTCACTGCACCTCATTTTCCTCAGTCACTGCACCTCATTTCGTTCAGTCACTGCATCTCATTTCGTTCAGTCACTGCATCCCATTTAACTGAGACATTGAATCTCATTGAACTGAGACAGTGCATCCCATTACCCTCAGTCACAGCATTCCTTTACCCACAGTCACTGCATCTCCTTTCCCTCAGTCACTGCATCTCATTTCCACAGTCACTGTATCTCCTTTCCCTCAGTAACGGCACCTCCTGTCCCTCAGTCACTGCATCCCATTACCCTCAGTCACTGCATCCGATTTCCCTCAGTCACTGCATCCGATTTCCCTCAGTCACTGCATCCCACTTCACTCAGTCACTGCATCCCACTTCACTCAGTCACTGCATCCCACTTCACTCAGTCACTGCATCCCACTTCACTCAGTCACTGCATCCCACTTCACTCAGTCACTGCATCCCACTTCACTCAGTCACTGCATCCCACTTCACTCAGTCACTACCTCCCATTTCAGTCAGTCACTACCTCCCATTTCAGTCAGTCACTGCATCTCCTTTCCCTCAGTCACTGCATCACATTTTACTCAGTCTGAGCACCCCATCTCACTCAGTCAGTGCATCCCATTTCCCATAGTCACTGCATGTCATTTCCGAAGTCACTGCATCGCATTACACTCAGTCACAGCGTCCCATTTCCCTCAGTCACTGCCTCCCGTTTCCCAAGGTCACAGCAAACGTTTCCCACAGTCACTGCAACCCATTTCCCACAGTCACTGCATCCCATTTCACTCAGTCACAGCATCCCATTTCACTCAGTCACAGCAATCCATTTCCCTCAGTCACGGCACCTCCTATCCCTCAGTCACTGCCTCCCATTACCCTCAGTCACTGCATCCCATTTCACTCAGACACTGCATCCCATTTCACTCAGACACTGCATCCCTTTTCATTCAGTCACTGCATCCCTTTTCACTCAGACACTGCATCCCATTTCACTCAGTCACTGCAGCCCATTTCACTCAGGCACTGCAGCCCATTTCACTCAGGCACTGCAGCCCATTTCCCTCAGTCACTGCATCCCATTTCCCACAGTCACTGCAACCCATTTCCCCCAGTCACTGCAACCCATTTCCCCCAGTCACTGCATCCCATTTCCCACAGTCACTGCATCGCATTTCATTCAGTCACTGCGTCTCATAACCCTCAGTCCCTGCATTTCATTTCCCTCAGTGACTGCATCCCATTTCACACAGTGACTGCATCCCATTTCACTCAGCCACTGCATCACATTAACCTCAGACACTGCATCTCATTTCCCTCAGTGACTGCATCCCGCTTCACTCAGTCACTGCATCCTATTTCACTCAGTCACTCCCACCCATTTCAGTCAGACACTATCTCCCATTTCAGTCAGACACTACCTCCCATTTCAGTCAGACACTACCTCCCATTTCAGTCAGACACTACCTCCCATTTCAGTCAGACACTACCTCCCATTTCAGTCAGACACTACCTCCCATTTCAGTCAGACACTACCTCCCATTTCAGTCAGACTCTGCATGTCCTTTCCCTCAGTCACTGCGTCACATTTCACTCAGTCACTCCATCACATTTCACTCAGTCTGAGCACCCCATCTCCCTCAGTCAGTGCATCCCATTTCCCATCGTCACTGCCTCCCATTTCCCTCAGTCACTGCATCCCATTTCCCTCAGTCACTGCAACCTTTTCCGATAGTCACTGCAACCGAATTCCCACAGTCACTGCATCCCATTTCCCTCAGTCACAGCATCCCATTTCACTCAGTCACGGCATTCCATTTCCCAAAGTCACTGCATCTCCTTTCCCTCAGTCACTGCATCTCCTTTCCCTCAGTCACTGCATCAGATTTCACTCAGTCACTGCATCACATTTCACTCAGTCTGAGCACCCCATCTCCCTCAGTCAGTGCATCCCATTTCCCATAGTCATAGCCTCCCATTTCCCTCAGTCACTGCTTCCCAAATCCCTCAGTCACTGCAACCTTTTCGTATAGTCACAACAACCCATTTCCCACAGTCACTGCATCCCACTTCACTCAGTCACAGCATCCCATTTCACTCAGTCACTGCATCTCATTTCCCTCAGTCACTGCGTCCCATTACCCTCAGTCACTGCGTCCCATTAGCCTCAGTCACTGCTTCCCATTTCACTCAGTCACTGCATCCCATTTCACTCAGTCACTGCATCACATTGCCCTCAGTCACTGCATCCCTTTTCAGTCAGTCACTGCATTACTTTTCACTCAGTCACTGCATCCCATTTCCCTCAGTCACTGCATCCCATTTCCATCAGTCACTGCATCCCATTATCCCTCAGTCACTGCATACCATTTCACTCAGGCCCTGCATCCCATTATCACTCAGTCACTGCATCCCATTTCAATCAGTCACTGCATCCCATTTCACTCAGTCACTGCATCCCATTTAACGGAGACAGTGAATCCTGTTCAACTGACACAGTGAATCAATTTCCATCACTCACCAACCCTACTCCCTACAGTCCCGGCTCCCCATCTCACTCAGTAAGTGCATCTTATTTCCCATAGTCACTGCATGTCCTTTCCTTAGTCACTGCTTCGCATTTCACTCAGTCACTGCATCGCATTACCCTCAGTCCCCACACCCTATTCCCCACAGTCACGGCATCCCATTTCCCACAGTCAGTGCATCGCATTTCATTCAGTCACTGCATCCCATTACCCTCAGGCACTGCGTCCCATTTCACTCAGGCACTGCATCCCATTACCCACAGTCACTGCATCACATTTCACTCAGTCACTGCATCACATTCAACTGAGACAGTGAATATCAATGAACTGAGACAGTGCATCCCATTACCCTCAGTCACAGCAATCCATTTCTCTCAGTAATGGCACCTCCTATCCCTCCGTCACTGCCTCCCATTTCCCTCGGTCACTGCGTCCCATTTCACTCAGTCACATAATCCCATTACCCTCAGTAACTGCATCCCACTTCACTCAGTCACTGCCTCCCATTTCACTAAGTCACTCCCTCCCATTTCAGTCAGTCACTACCTCCCATTTCAGTCAGTCACTGCATCTCCTTTCCCTCAGTCACTGCATCACATTTCACTCAGTCTGAGCACCCCATCTCCCTCAGTCAGTGCATCCCATTTCCCATAGTCACTGCCTCACATTTCCCTCAGTCAATGCATCCCATTTCCCTCAGTCACTGCAACCTTTTCCTATCGTCACTGCAACCCAATTCCCACAGTCACTGCATCCCAATTCCCTCAGTCACAGCATCCCATTTCAGTTCGTCACAGCACCCCATTTCACTCAGTCACTGCAGCCCATTTAACTGAGACAGTGGATCTCATTGAACTGAGACAGTGAATCTCATTTACCCTAAGTCACAGCATTCCATTTCCCACAGTCACTGCATCTCCTTTCCCTCCGTCACTGCATCTCATTTCCACAGTCACTGTATCTCCTTTCCCTCAGTAACGGCACCTCCTGCCCTTCAGTCACGGCACCACCTGTCCTCAGTCACTGCATCTCATTTCCCTCTGTCACTGCATCTCATTTCCCTCAGTCACTGCATCTCATTTCATTCAGTCACTGCATCCCATTATCCCTCAGGCCCTGCGTCCCATTTCACTAACGCCCTGCGTCCAATTTCCCTAAGGCCCTGCGTCCCATTTCACTAAGGCCCTGCGTCCCATTTCCCACAGTCACTGCAACCCATTTCCCCCAGTCACTGCATCTCCTTTCCCTCAGTCACTGCATCTCATTTCACCGAGTCTCAGCACCCCATTTCACTCAGTCACTGCATGTCCCTTCCTCAGTCACAGCATCGCATTTCACTCAGCCACTGCATCACATTACCCTCAGTCACTGCCTCCTATTTCACTCAGTCACTCCCTCCCATTTCAGTCAGTCACTACCTCCCATTTCAGTCAGTCACTGCATCTCCTTTCCCTCAGTCACTGCGTCACATTTCACTCAGTCACTGCATCACATTTCACTCAGTCTGAGCACCCCATCTCCCTCAGTCAGTGCATCCCATTTCCCATAGTCACTGCCTCCCATTTCCCTCAGTCACTGCATCATATTTCCCTCAGTCACTGCAACCTTTTCCTATAGTCACTGCAACCCAATTCCCACAGTCACTGCATCCCATTTCCCTCAGTCACAGCATCCCATTTCACTCAGTCACTGCAGCCCATTTAACTGAGACAGTGAATCTCATTGAACTGAGACAGTGCATCCCATTACCCTCAGTCACAGCATTCCATTTCCCTCAGTAACGGCACCTCCGGTCCCTCAGTCACTGCATCCCATTACCCTCAGTCACTGCATCCCATTTCACTCCATCATTGCATCCCATTTCACTCAGTCACTGTATCCCATTTCACTCAGTCACTGCATCACATTACCCTCGGTCACTGCATCCCTTTTCACTCAGTCACTGTATCCCATTTCACTCAGTCACTGCATCACATTACCCTCGGTCACTGCATCCCTTTTCACTCAGTAATTGCATCCTATTTCACTCAGTGACTGCATCCCATTGCATTCAGTCACTGCGTCCCATTACCCTCAGTCACTGCCTCCCTTTTCCCACAGTCACTGCAAACATTTCTCACAGTCACTGCAACCGGTTTCCCACGGTCACTGCATCTCCTTTCCCTCAGTCACAGCATCTACTTTCCCCTCATTCATGGCACCTCATTTCATTCATTCACGGCACCTTCTGTCCCTCATTAACTGCATCTCATTTCCCTCTGTCACTGCAACTCATTTCGTTCAGTCACTGCATCCAATTTCCATAAGTCACTGCATCCCATTATCACTCAGTCACTGTATCCCATTTCAATCAGTCACTGCATCCCATTTCACTCAGTCACTGCATCCCATTTAACGGAGACAGTGAATCCTGTTCAACTGAGACAGTGAATCAATTTCCATCACTCACCACACCCTACTCCCCACAGTCCCGGCACCCCATCTCACTCAGTCAGTGCATCCCATTTCCCATAGTCACTGCATGTCCTTTCCTTAGTCACTGCATCGCATTTCACTCAGTCACTGCATCGCATTACCCTCAGTCCCCACACCCTATTCCCCACAGTCACGGCATCCCATTTCCCACAGTCACTGCGTCCCATTTCACTCAGGCACTGAATCCCATTTCACTCAGGCACTGCATCCCATTTCACTCAGGCACTGTGGCCCATTTCCCACAGTCACTGCAACCCATTTCCCACAGTCACTGCAACCCATTTCCCACAGTCACTGCATCTCCTTTCCCTCAGTCACTGCATCTCATTTCACTAAGTCACTGCATCCCATTTCCCACAGTCACTGCATCCCATTTCCCTCAGTCACAGTATCCCATTTCACTCAGACACTGCATCCTATTTCACTCTGTCACTGCATCCCATTTCACTCTGTCACTGCATCCCATTTCACTCTGTCACTGCATCCCATTTCACTCTGTCACTGCATCCCATTTCAGAGAGTCACTGCATCCCATTTCACTCAGTCACTGCATCCCATTTCACTCAGTCACTGCATCCCATCTCACTCAGTCACTGCATCCCATTTCACTCAGTCACTGCATCCCATCTCACTCAGTCACTGCATCCCATTTCCCTCAGTCACAGTATCCCATTTCACTCAGACACTGCATCCCATTTCCCACGGTCACTGCATCCTATTTCACTCTGTCACTGCATCCTATTTCACTCTGTCACTGCATCCTATTTCACTCTGTCACTGCATCCTATTTCACTCTGTCACTGCATCCTATTTCACTCTGTCACTGCATCCTATTTCACTCTGTCACTGCATCCTATTTCACTCTGTCACTGCATCCTATTTCACTCTGTCACTGCATCCTATTTCACTCTGTCACTGCATCCTATTTCACTCTGTCACTGCATCCTATTTCACTCTGTCACTGCATCCTATTTCACTCTGTCACTGCATCCCATTTCAGTCAGTCACTGCATCCCATTTCAGTCAGTCACTGCATCCCATTTCACTCAGACACTGCATCCCATTTCACTCAGTCAATGCATCCCTTTTCATTCAGTCAGTGCATCCGTTTTCACTCAGTCACGGCATCCGTTTTCACTCAGTGATTGCATCCCATTACACTCAGTCACTGTGTCCCATTTCCCTCAGTCACTGCCTCCCTTTTCCCACAGTCACTGCAAACTTTTCTCACAGTCACTGCAACCCATTTCCCTCAGTCACTGCATCTCCTTTCCCTCAGTCATGGCACCTCCTGTGCCTCAGTCACGTCACCTCCTGTCCCTCAGTCACTGCATCTCATTTCGTTCAGTCACTGCATCCCATTTAACAGACAGTGAAACCTGTTCAACTTCGACAGTGAATCAATTTCCTTCAGTCACCACACCCTACTCCCCACAGTCACTGCATCCCATTTCAACCAGTCACTGCATCCCATTTCACTCAGTCACTGCATCCCATTACCCTCAGGGACAGCGTCCCATTTCACTCAGGCACTGCATCCCATTTCACTCAGGCACTGCTGCCCATTTCACTCAGGCACTGCTGCCCATTTCAGTCAGTCACTTCCTCCCATTTCAGTCAGTCACTACCTCCCATTTCCCTCAGTCACTGCATCTGATTTCCCTCAGTCACTGCATCCCACTTCTCTCAGTGACTCCCTCCCACTTCACTCAGTCACTGCCTCCCACTTCACTCAGTCACTACCTCCCATTTCAGTCAGTCACTGCATCTCCTTTCCCTCAGTCACTGCATCACATTTCACTCAGTCACTGCATCACATTTTACTCAGTCTGAGCACCCCATCTCACTCAGTCAGTGCATCCCATTTCCCATAGTTACTGCATGTCATTTCCTAAGTCACTGCATCGCATTACACTCAGTCACAGCGTCCCATTTCCCTCAGTCACTGCCTCCCGTTTCCCACAGTCACAGCAAACGTTTCCCACAGTCACTGCAACCCATTTCCCACAGTCACTGCAACCCATTTCACTCAGGCCCTGCATCCCATTTCACTCAGGCACTGCATCTCATTTCCCACAGTCACTGCATCTCCTTTCCCTCAGTCACTGCATCTCATTTCCCTAAGTCACTGCGTCCCATTACTCTCAGTCACTGCGTCCCATTACCCTCAGTCACTGCATCCCTTTTCACTCAGTCACTGCATCCCTTTTCACTCAGTCACTGCATCCCTTTTCAATCAGTCACTGCATCCCTTTTCACTCAGTCACTGCATCCCTTTTCACTCAGTCACTGCATCCCTTTTCACTCAGTCACTGACACCCTTTTCCAACAGTCACTGCAAACCTTTCTCACAGTCACTGCAACCCATTTCCCACAGTCACTGCATCTCATTTCCCACAGTCACTGCATCTCATTTCCCACAGTCACGGCATCTCCTGTCCCTCAGTCACGGCACCACCTGTCACTCAGTCACTGCATCTCATTTCCCTCTGTCACTGCATCTGAATTCCCTCAGTCACTGCATCTCATTTCCTTCAGTCACTGCATCCCATTTCGTTCAGTCACTGCATCCCATTTCCATCAGTCTCTGCATCCCATTATCCCTCAGTCACTGCATCCCATTTCACTCAGTCACTGCATCCCATTACCCTCAGTCACTGCATCACATTTCACTCAGTCACTGCATCCCATTCAACTGAGACAGTGAATCTCATTGAACTGAGACAGTGCATCCCATTACCCTCAGTCACAGCAATCCATTTGCCTCGGTAACGGCACCTCCTATCCCTCAGTCACTGCATCCCACTTCACTCAGTCACTGCATCCGATTTCCCTCAGTCACTGCATCCAACTTCGCTCAGTCACTGCATCCAACTTCACTCAGTCACTGCATCCAACTTCACTCAGTCACTGCATCCAACTTCACTCAGTCACTGCATCCAACTTCACTCAGTCACTGCCTCCAACTTCACTCAGTCACTGCCTCCAACTTCACTCAGTCACTGCCTCCAACTTCACTCAGTCACTGCCTCCCACTTCACTCAGTCACGGCCTCCCATTTAACTCAGTCACGGCCTCCCATTTCAGACAGTCACTGCATCCCATTTCCCTCAGTCACTGCATCCTAATTCACTTAGTGACTGCATCCGATTGCACTCAGTCACTGCATTCCATTTCCCTCAGTCACTGCAACCTTTTCCTATAGTCACAACAACCCACTTCACACAGTCACTGCATCCCATTTCCCTCAGTCACAGCATCCCATTTCAGTCAGTCACAGCACCCCATTTCACTCAGTCACTGCGTCCCATTACCCTGAGTCACTGCTTCCCATTAGCCTCAGTCACTGCATCCCATTTCACTCAGTCACTGCATCCCATTTCACTCAGTCACTGCATCCCATTTCACTCAGTCACTGCATCCCGTTTCAGTCAGTCACTGCATTACTTTTCACTCAGTCACTGCATCCCATTTCCATCAGTCACTGCATCCCATTTCCATCAGTCACTGCATCCCATTATCCCTCAGTCACTGCATACCATTATCCCTCAGTCACTGCATACCATTATCCCTCAGGCCCTGCATCCCATTATCACTCAGTCACTGCATCCCATTTCAATCAGTCACTGCATCCCATTTCACTCAGTCACTGCATCCCATTTAACGGAGACAGTGAATCCTGTTCAACTGACACAGTGAATCAATTTCCATCACTCACCAACCCTACTCCCTACAGTCCCGGCTCCCCATCTCACTCAGTCAGTGCATCTCATTTCCCATAGTCACTGCATGTCCTTTCCTTAGTCACTGCTTCGCATTTCACTCAGTCACTGCATCGCATTACCCTCAGTCCCCACACCCTATTCCCCACAGTCACGGCATCCCATTTCCCACAGTCAGTGCATCGCATTTCATTCAGTCACTGCATCCCATTACCCTCAGGCACTGCGTCCCATTTCACTCAGGCACTGCATCCCATTACCCACAGTCACTGCATCACATTTCACTCAGTCACTGCATCACATTCAACTGAGACAGTGAATATCATTGAACTGAGACAGTGCATCCCATTACCCTCAGTCACAGCAATCCATTTCTCTCAGTAATGGCACCTCCTATCCCTCCGTCACTGCCTCCCATTTCCCTCGGTCACTGCGTCCCATTTCACTCAGTCACATAATCCCATTATCCTCAGTAACTGCATCCCACTTCACTCAGTCACTGCCTCCCATTTCACTAAGTCACTCCCTCCCATTTCAGTCAGTCACTACCTCCCATTTCAGTCAGTCACTGCATCTCCTTTCCCTCAGTCACTGCATCACATTTCACTCAGTCTGAGCACCCCATCTCCCTCAGTCAGTGCATCCCATTTCCCATAGTCACTGCCTCCCATTTCCCTCAGTCAATGCATCCCATTTCCCTCAGTCACTGCAACCTTTTCCAATCGTCACTGCAACCCAATTCCCACAGTCACTGCATCCCAATTCCCTCAGTCACAGCATCCCATTTCAGTTCGTCACAGCACCCCATTTCACTCAGTCACTGCAGCCCATTTAACTGAGACAGTGGATCTCATTGAACTGAGACAGTGAATCTCATTTACCCTAAGTCACAGCATTCCATTTCCCACAGTCACTGCATCTCCTTTCCCTCCGTCACTGCATCTCATTTCCACAGTCACTGTATCTCCTTTCCCTCAGTAACGGCACCTCCTGCCCTTCAGTCACGGCACCACCTGTCCGCAGTCACTGCATCTCATTTCCCTCTGTCACTGCATCTCATTTCCCTCAGTCACTGCATCTCATTTCATTCAGTCACTGCATCCCATTATCCCTCAGGCCCTGCGTCCCATTTCACTAACGCCCTGCGTCCAATTTCCCTAAGGCCCGCGTCCCATTTCACTAAGGCCCTGCGTCCCATTTCACTCAGTCACTGCATCCCATTTCACTCAGGCACTGCAGCCCATTTCACTGAGGCACTGTAGCCCATTTCACTCAGGCACTGAAGCCCATTTCACTCAGGCACTGAAGCCCATTTCCCTCAGTCACTGCATCCCATTTCCCTCAGTCACTGCAACCCATTTCCCCCAGTCACAGCATCTCCTTTCCCTCAGCCACTGCATCTCATTTCACCGAGTCTCAGCACCCCATTTCACTCAGTCACTGCATGTCCCTTCCTCAGTCACAGCATCGCATTTCACTCAGCCACTGCAACACATTACCCTCAGTCACTGCCTCCCACTTCACTCAGTCACTGCCTCCTATTTCACTCAGTCACTCCCTCCCATTTCAGTCAGTCACTACCTCCCATTTCAGTCAGTCACTACCTCCCATTTCAGTCAGTCACTGCATCTCCTTTCCCTCAGTCACTGCGTCACATTTCACTCAGTCACAGCATCACATTTCACTCAGTCTGAGCACCCCATCTCCCTCAGTCAGTGCATCCCATTTCCCATAGTCACTGCCTCCCATTTCCCTCAGTCACTGCATCATATTTCCCTCAGTCACTGCAACCTTTTCCTATAGTCACTGCAACCCAATTCCCACAGTCACTGCATCCCATTTCCCTCAGTCACAGCATCCCATTTCACTCAGTCACTGCAGCCCATTTAACTGAGACAGTGAATCTCATTGAACTGAGACAGTGCATCCCATTACCCTCAGTCACAGCATTCCATTTCCCTCAGTAACGGCACCTCCGGTCCCTCAGTCACTGCATCCCATTACCCTCAGTCACTGCATCCCATTTCACTCCATCATTGCATCCCATTTCACTCAGTCACTGTATCCCATTTCACTCAGTCACTGCATCACATTACCCTCGGTCACTGCATCCCTTTTCACTCAGTAACTGCATCCTATTTCACTCAGTGACTGCATCCCATTGCACTCAGTCACTGCGTCCCATTACCCTCAGTCACTGCCTCCCTTTTCCCACAGTCACTGCAAACATTTCTCACAGTCACTGCAACCGGTTTCCCACGGTCACTGCATCTCCTTTCCCTCAGTCACAGCATCTACTTTCCCTCAGTCATGGCACCTCATTTCATTCATTCACGGCACCTTCTGTCCCTCATTAACTGCATCTCATTTCCCTCTGTCACTGCAACTCATTTCGTTCAGTCACTGCATCCAATTTCCATAAGTCACTGCATCCCATTATCACTCAGTCACTGCATCCCATTTCACTCAGTCACTGCATCCCATTTAACGGAGACAGTGAATCCTGTTCAACTGAGACAGTGAATCAATTTCCATCACTCACCACACCCTACTCCCCACAGTCCCGGCACCCCATCCCACTCAGTCAGTGCATCCCATTTCCCAGAGTCACTGCATGTCCTTTCCTTAGTCACTGCATCGCATTTCACTCAGTCACTGCATCGCATTACCCTCAGTCCCCACACCCTATTCCCCACAGTCACGGCATCCCATTTGCCACAGTCACTGCATCCCATTTCACTCAGGCACTGCATCCCATTTCCCTCAGTCACTGCATCTCATTTCACTCAGGCACTGCGGCCCATTTCCCACAGTCACGGCATCGCATTTCATTCAGCCACTGCGTCTCATAACCCACAGTCCCTGCATTTCATTTCCCTCAGTGACTGATTCCCATTTCACTCAGTGACTGCATCCCATTTCACTCAGTGACTGCATCCCATTTCACTCAGACACTGCATCCCATTTCACCGAGTCACAGCACCCCATTTCACTCAGTCACTGCATGTCCCTTCCTCAGTCACTGCATCTGATTTCCCTCAGTGACTGCATCACATTTCACTCAGTCACTGCATCCCATTTCACTCAGTCACTGCATCCCATTTCACTCAGTCACTGCATCCCTTTTCACTCAGTGATTGCATCCCATTACACTCAGTCACTGTGTCCCATTTCCCTCAGTCACTGCGTCCCTTTTCCCACAGTCACTGCAAAATTTTCTCACAGTCACTGCATCTCCTTTCCCTCAGACACTGCATCTCTTTTCCCTCAGTCACGGCACCTCCTGTCCCTCAGTCACGTCACCTCCTGTCCCTCAGTCACGTCACCTCCTGTCCCTCAGTCACTCACTGCATCCCATTTCACTCAGTCACTGCATCCCATTTCACTCAGGCACTGCATCCCATTTCACTCAGGCACTGCATCCCATTACCCTCAGGGACTGCGTCCCATTACCCTCAGGCACTGCGTCCCATTTCACTCAGGCACTGCGGACCATTTCACTCAGGCACTGCGGACCATTTCACTCAGGCACTGCGGACCATTTCACTCAGGCACTGCGGCCCATTTCACTCAGGCACTGCGGCCCATTTCACTCAGGCACTGCATCACATTTCAGTCAGTCACTTCCTCCCATTTCAGTCAGTCACTACCTCCGATTTCCCTCAGTCACTGCATCCGATTTCCCTCAGTCACTGCATCCCACTTCACTCAGTCACTGCCTCCCACTTCACTCAGTCACTGCCTCCCACTTCACTCAGTCACTACCTCCCATTTCAGTCAGTCACTGCATCTCCTTTCCCTCAGTCACTGCATCACATTTTACTCAGTCTGAGCACCCCATCTCACTCAGTCAGTGCATCCCATTTCCCATCGTCACTGCATGTCATTTCCTAAGTCACTGCATCGCATTTCCCTCAGTCACAGCGTCCCATTTCCCTCAGTCACTGCCTCACGTTTCCCACAGTCACTGCAACCCATTTCCCACAGTCACTGCATCCCATTTCAACCAGTCACAGCATCCCATTTCTCTCAGTCACTGCATCCCTTTTCACTCAGTAACAGCATTCCATTTCCCTCCGTCACTACATCACATTTCACTCAGTCACTGCATCACATTTCACTCAGTCTGAGCACCCCATCTCACTCAGTCAGTGCATCCCATTTCCCATATTCACTGCATGTCCTTTCCTCAGTTGCTGCAACCCATTTCCCACAGTCACTGCATCCCATTTCCCTCAGTCACAGCATCCCATTTCATTCAGTCACAGCATCCCATTTCATTCAGTCACAGCATCCCATTTCACTCAGTCACTGCAACCTATTTCACTCAGTCACTGCAACCTATTTCACTCAGTCACTGCATCCCATTTCACTCAGACACTGCATCCCATTTCACTCAGTCACTGCACCACATTACCCTTAGTCACTGCACCACATTACCCTCAGTCACTGCATCCCTTTTCATTCAGTCAGTGCATCCCTTTTCACTCGGTCACTGTGTCCCATTTCCCTGAGTCACTGCGTCCCTTTTCCCACAGTCACTGCAACCCATTTCCCACAGTCACTGCATCTCCTTTCCCTCAGTCATGGCACCTCCTGTGCCTCAGTCTCGTCACCTCCTGTCCCTCAGTCACTGCATCCCATTTCGTTCAGTCACTGCATCCCATTTCACTCAGTCACTGCATCCCATTTCCCTCAGTCACTGCATCCCATTTCACTCAGACACTGCATCCCATTTCCCACGGTCACTGCATCCTATTTCACTCTGTCACTGCATCCCATTTCAGAGAGTCACTGCATCCCAATTCAGAGAGTCACAGTATCCCATTTCACTCAGTCACTGCATCCCATTTCACTCAGTCACTGCAGCCCATTTCAGTCAGTCACTGCATCCCATTTCACTCAGTCACTGCATCCCATTTCACTCAGTCACTGCATCCCATTTCACTCAGTCACTGCATCCCATTTCCCTCAGTCACTGCATCCCATTTCCCTCAGTCACAGTATCCCATTTCACTCAGACACTGCATCCCATTTCCCACGGTCACTGCATCGCATTTCCCACGGTCACTGCATCCTATTTCACTCTGTCACTGCATCCTATTTCACTCTGTCACTGCATCCTATTTCACTCTGTCACTGCATCCTATTTCACTCTGTCACTGCATCCTATTTCACTCTGTCACTGCATCCTATTTCACTCTGTCACTGCATCCTATTTCACTCTGTCACTGCATCCTATTTCACTCTGTCACTGCATCCTATTTCACTCTGTCACTGCATCCTATTTCACTCTGTCACTGCATCCTATTTCACTCTGTCACTGCATCCTATTTCACTCTGTCACTGCATCCTATTTCACTCTGTCACTGCATCCTATTTCACTCTGTCACTGCATCCTATTTCACTCTGTCACTGCATCTATTTCACTCAGACACTGCATCCCATTTCACTCTGTCACTGCATCCCATTTCACTCTGTCACTGCATCCCATTTCAGAGAGTCACTGCATCCCATTTCAGAGAGTCACTGCATCCCATTTCACTCAGTCACTGCATCCCATTTCACTCAGTCACTGCATCCCATTTCACTCAGTCACTGCATCCCATTTCCCTCAGTCACTGCATCCCATTTCCCTCAGTCACTGCATCCCATTTCCCTCAGTCACAGTATCCCATTTCACTCAGACACTGCATCCTATTTCACTCTGTCACTGCATCCCATTTCACTCTGTCACTGCATCCCATTTCACTCTGTCACTGCAGCCCATTTCAGTCAGTCACTGCATCCCATCTCACTCAGTCACTGCATCCCATTTCACTCAGTCACTGCATCCCATCTCACTCAGTCACTGCATCCCATTTCCCTCAGTCACAGTATCCCATTTCACTCAGACACTGCATCCCATTTCACTCTGTCACTGCATCCTATTTCACTCTGTCACTGCATCCTATTTCACTCTGTCACTGCATCCTATTTCACTCTGTCACTGCATCCTATTTCACTCTGTCACTGCATCCTATTTCACTCTGTCACTGCATCCTATTTCACTCTGTCACTGCATCCTATTTCACTCTGTCACTGCATCCTATTTCACTCTGTCACTGCATCCTATTTCACTCTGTCACTGCATCCTATTTCACTCTGTCACTGCATCCTATTTCACTCTGTCACTGCATCCCATTTCAGTCAGTCACTGCATCCCATTTCAGTCAGTCACTGCATCCCATTTCACTCAGACACTGCATCCCATTTCACTCAGTCAATGCATCCCTTTTCATTCAGTCAGTGCATCCGTTTTCACTCAGTCACGGCATCCGTTTTCACTCAGTGATTGCATCCCATTACACTCAGTCACTGTGTCCCATTTCCCTCAGTCACTGCCTCCCTTTTCCCACAGTCACTGCAAACTTTTCTCACAGTCACTGCAACCCATTTCCCTCAGTCACTGCATCTCCTTTCCCTCAGTCATGGCACCTCCTGTGCCTCAGTCACGTCACCTCCTGTCCCTCAGTCACTGCATCTCATTTCGTTCAGTCACTGCATCCCATTTAACAGACAGTGAAACCTGTTCAACTTCGACAGTGAATCAATTTCCTTCAGTCACCACACCCTACTCCCCACAGTCACTGCATCCCATTTCAACCAGTCACTGCATCCCATTTCACTCAGTCACTGCATCCCATTACCCTCAGGGACAGCGTCCCATTTCACTCAGGCACTGCATCCCATTTCACTCAGGCACTGCTGCCCATTTCACTCAGGCACTGCTGCCCATTTCACTCAGGCACTGCTGCCCATTTCAGTCAGTCACTTCCTCCCATTTCAGTCAGTCACTACCTCCCATTTCCCTCAGTCACTGCATCTGATTTCCCTCAGTCACTGCATCCCACTTCTCTCAGTGACTCCCTCCCACTTCACTCAGTCACTGCCTCCCACTTCACTCAGTCACTACCTCCCATTTCAGTCAGTCACTGCATCTCCTTTCCCTCAGTCACTGCATCACATTTCACTCAGTCACTGCATCACATTTTACTCAGTCTGAGCACCCCATCTCACTCAGTCAGTGCATCCCATTTCCCATAGTTACTGCATGTCATTTCCTAAGTCACTGCATCGCATTACACTCAGTCACAGCGTCCCATTTCCCTCAGTCACTGCCTCCCGTTTCCCACAGTCACAGCAAACGTTTCCCACAGTCACTGCAACCCATTTCCCACAGTCACTGCAACCCATTTCACTCAGGCCCTGCATCCCATTTCACTCAGGCACTGCATCTCATTTCCCACAGTCACTGCATCTCCTTTCCCTCAGTCACTGCATCTCATTTCCCTAAGTCACTGCGTCCCATTACTCTCAGTCACTGCGTCCCATTACCCTCAGTCACTGCATCCCTTTTCACTCAGTCACTGCATCCCTTTTCACTCAGTCACTGCATCCCTTTTCAATCAGTCACTGCATCCCTTTTCACTCAGTCACTGCATCCCTTTTCACTCAGTCACTGCATCCCTTTTCACTCAGTCACTGCATCCCTTTTCACTCAGTCACTGACACCCTTTTCCAACAGTCACTGCAAACCTTTCTCACAGTCACTGCAACCCATTTCCCACAGTCACTGCATCTCATTTCCCACAGTCACTGCATCTCATTTCCCACAGTCACGGCATCTCCTGTCCCTCAGTCACGGCACCACCTGTCACTCAGTCACTGCATCTCATTTCCCTCTGTCACTGCATCTGAATTCCCTCAGTCACTGCATCTCATTTCCTTCAGTCACTGCATCCCATTTCGTTCAGTCACTGCATCCCATTTCCATCAGTCTCTGCATCCCATTATCCCTCAGTCACTGCATCCCATTTCACTCAGTCACTGCATCCCATTACCCTCAGTCACTGCATCCCATTACCCTCAGTCACTGCATCACATTTCACTCAGTCACTGCATCCCATTCAACTGAGACAGTGAATCTCATTGAACTGAGACAGTGCATCCCATTACCCTCAGTCACAGCAATCCATTTGCCTCGGTAACGGCACCTCCTATCCCTCAGTCACTGCATCCCACTTCACTCAGTCACTGCATCCGATTTCCCTCAGTCACTGCATCCAACTTCGCTCAGTCACTGCATCCAACTTCACTCAGTCACTGCATCCAACTTCACTCAGTCACTGCATCCAACTTCACTCAGTCACTGCCTCCAACTTCACTCAGTCACTGCCTCCAACTTCACTCAGTCACTGCCTCCAACTTCACTCAGTCACTGCCTCCAACTTCACTCAGTCACTGCCTCCCACTTCACTCAGTCACTGCCTCCCACTTCACTCAGTCACTGCCTCCCACTTCACTCAGTCACGGCCTCCCATTTCAGACAGTCACTGCATCCCATTTCCCTCAGTCACTGCATCCTAATTCACTTAGTGACTGCATCCGATTGCACTCAGTCACTGCATCCCATTTCCCTCAGTCACTGCAACCTTTTCCTATAGTCACAACAACCCACTTCACACAGTCACTGCATCCCATTTCCCTCAGTCACAGCATCCCATTTCAGTCAGTCACAGCACCCCATTTCACTCAGTCACTGCGTCCCATTACCCTGAGTCACTGCTTCCCATTAGCCTCAGTCACTGCATCCCATTTCACTCAGTCACTGCATCCCATTTCACTCAGTCACTGCATCCCATTTCACTCAGTCACTGCATCCCGTTTCAGTCAGTCACTGCATTACTTTTCACTCAGTCACTGCATCCCATTTCCATCAGTCACTGCATCCCATTTCCATCAGTCACTGCATCCCATTATCCCTCAGTCACTGCATACCATTATCCCTCAGTCACTGCATACCATTATCCCTCAGGCCCTGCATCCCATTATCACTCAGTCACTGCATCCCATTTCACTCAGTCACTGCATCCCATTTAACGGAGACAGTGAATCCTGTTCAACTGACACAGTGAATCAATTTCCATCACTCACCAACCCTACTCCCTACAGTCCCGGCTCCCCATCTCACTCAGTCAGTGCATCTCATTTCCCATAGTCACTGCATGTCCTTTCCTTAGTCACTGCTTCGCATTTCACTCAGTCACTGCATCGCATTACCCTCAGTCCCCACACCCTATTCCCCACAGTCACGGCATCCCATTTCCCACAGTCAGTGCATCGCATTTCATTCAGTCACTGCATCCCATTACCCTCAGGCACTGCGTCCCATTTCACTCAGGCACTGCATCCCATTACCCACAGTCACTGCATCACATTTCACTCAGTCACTGCATCACATTCAACTGAGACAGTGAATATCATTGAACTGAGACAGTGCATCCCATTACCCTCAGTCACAGCAATCCATTTCTCTCAGTAATGGCACCTCCTATCCCTCCGTCACTGCCTCCCATTTCCCTCGGTCACTGCGTCCCATTTCACTCAGTCACATAATCCCATTATCCTCAGTAACTGCATCCCACTTCACTCAGTCACTGCCTCCCATTTCACTAAGTCACTCCCTCCCATTTCAGTCAGTCACTACCTCCCATTTCAGTCAGTCACTGCATCTCCTTTCCCTCAGTCACTGCATCACATTTCACTCAGTCTGAGCACCCCATCTCCCTCAGTCAGTGCATCCCATTTCCCATAGTCACTGCCTCCCATTTCCCTCAGTCAATGCATCCCATTTCCCTCAGTCACTGCAACCTTTTCCAATCGTCACTGCAACCCAATTCCCACAGTCACTGCATCCCAATTCCCTCAGTCACAGCATCCCATTTCAGTTCGTCACAGCACCCCATTTCACTCAGTCACTGCAGCCCATTTAACTGAGACAGTGGATCTCATTGAACTGAGACAGTGAATCTCATTTACCCTAAGTCACAGCATTCCATTTCCCACAGTCACTGCATCTCCTTTCCCTCCGTCACTGCATCTCATTTCCACAGTCACTGTATCTCCTTTCCCTCAGTAACGGCACCTCCTGCCCTTCAGTCACGGCACCACCTGTCCGCAGTCACTGCATCTCATTTCCCTCTGTCACTGCATCTCATTTCCCTCAGTCACTGCATCTCATTTCATTCAGTCACTGCATCCCATTATCCCTCAGGCCCTGCGTCCCATTTCACTAACGCCCTGCGTCCAATTTCCCTAAGGCCCGCGTCCCATTTCACTAAGGCCCTGCGTCCCATTTCACTCAGTCACTGCATCCCATTTCACTCAGGCACTGCAGCCCATTTCACTGAGGCACTGTAGCCCATTTCACTCAGGCACTGAAGCCCATTTCACTCAGGCACTGAAGCCCATTTCACTCAGGCACTGAAGCCCATTTCCCTCAGTCACTGCATCCCATTTCCCTCAGTCACTGCAACCCATTTCCCCCAGTCACTGCATCTCCTTTCCCTCAGCCACTGCATCTCATTTCACCGAGTCTCAGCACCCCATTTCACTCAGTCACTGCATGTCCCTTCCTCAGTCACAGCATCGCATTTCACTCAGCCACTGCAACACATTACCCTCAGTCACTGCCTCCCACTTCACTCAGTCACTGCCTCCTATTTCACTCAGTCACTCCCTCCCATTTCAGTCAGTCACTACCTCGCATTTCAGTCAGTCACTACCTCCCATTTCAGTCAGTCACTGCATCTCCTTTCCCTCAGTCACTGCGTCACATTTCACTCAGTCACAGCATCACATTTCACTCAGTCTGAGCACCCCATCTCCCTCAGTCAGTGCATCCCATTTCCCATAGTCACTGCCTCCCATTTCCCTCAGTCACTGCATCATATTTCCCTCAGTCACTGCAACCTTTTCCTATAGTCACTGCAACCCAATTCCCACAGTCACTGCATCCCATTTCCCTCAGTCACAGCATCCCATTTCACTCAGTCACTGCAGCCCATTTAACTGAGACAGTGAATCTCATTGAACTGAGACAGTGCATCCCATTACCCTCAGTCACAGCATTCCATTTCCCTCAGTAACGGCACCTCCGGTCCCTCAGTCACTGCATCCCATTACCCTCAGTCACTGCATCCCATTTCACTCCATCATTGCATCCCATTTCACTCAGTCACTGTATCCCATTTCACTCAGTCACTGCATCACATTACCCTCGGTCACTGCATCCCTTTTCACTCAGTAACTGCATCCTATTTCACTCAGTGACTGCATCCCATTGCACTCAGTCACTGCGTCCCATTACCCTCAGTCACTGCCTCCCTTTTCCCACAGTCACTGCAAACATTTCTCACAGTCACTGCAACCGGTTTCCCACGGTCACTGCATCTCCTTTCCCTCAGTCACAGCATCTACTTTCCCTCAGTCATGGCACCTCATTTCATTCATTCACGGCACCTTCTGTCCCTCATTAACTGCATCTCATTTCCCTCTGTCACTGCAACTCATTTCGTTCAGTCACTGCATCCAATTTCCATAAGTCACTGCATCCCATTATCACTCAGTCACTGCATCCCATTTCACTCAGTCACTGCATCCCATTTAACGGAGACAGTGAATCCTGTTCAACTGAGACAGTGAATCAATTTCCATCACTCACCACACCCTACTCCCCACAGTCCCGGCACCCCATCCCACTCAGTCAGTGCATCCCATTTCCCAGAGTCACTGCATGTCCTTTCCTTAGTCACTGCATCGCATTTCACTCAGTCACTGCATCGCATTACCCTCAGTCCCCACACCCTATTCCCCACAGTCACGGCATCCCATTTGCCACAGTCACTGCATCCCATTTCACTCAGGCACTGCATCCCATTTCCCTCAGTCACTGCATCTCATTTCACTCAGGCACTGCGGCCCATTTCCCACAGTCACGGCATCGCATTTCATTCAGCCACTGCGTCTCATAACCCACAGTCCCTGCATTTCATTTCCCTCAGTGACTGATTCCCATTTCACTCAGTGACTGCATCCCATTTCACTCAGTGACTGCATCCCATTTCACTCAGACACTGCATCCCATTTCACCGAGTCACAGCACCCCATTTCACTCAGTCACTGCATGTCCCTTCCTCAGTCACTGCATCTGATTTCCCTCAGTGACTGCATCACATTTCACTCAGTCACTGCATCCCATTTCACTCAGTCACTGCATCCCATTTCACTCAGTCACTGCATCCCTTTTCACTCAGTCACTGCATCCCTTTTCACTCAGTGATTGCATCCCATTACACTCAGTCACTGTGTCCCATTTCCCTCAGTCACTGTGTCCCATTTCCCTCAGTCACTGCGTCCCTTTTCCCACAGTCACTGCAAAATTTTCTCACAGTCACTGCATCTCCTTTCCCTCAGACACTGCATCTCTTTTCCCTCAGTCACGGCACCTCCTGTCCCTCAGTCACGTCACCTCCTGTCCCTCAGTCACTCACTGCATCCCATTTCACTCAGTCACTGCATCCCATTTCACTCAGGCACTGCATCCCATTTCACTCAGGCACTGCATCCCATTTCACTCAGGCACTGCATCCCATTACCCTCAGGGACTGCGTCCCATTACCCTCAGGCACTGCATCCCATTTCACTCAGGCACTGCGGACCATTTCACTCAGGCACTGCGGACCATTTCACTCAGGCACTGCGGACCATTTCACTCAGGCACTGCGGCCCATTTCACTCAGGCACTGCGGCCCATTTCACTCAGGCACTGCATCACATTTCAGTCAGTCACTTCCTCCCATTTCAGTCAGTCACTACCTCCGATTTCCCTCAGTCACTGCATCCGATTTCCCTCAGTCACTGCATCCCACTTCACTCAGTCACTGCCTCCCACTTCACTCAGTCACTGCCTCCCACTTCACTCAGTCACTACCTCCCATTTCAGTCAGTCACTGCATCTCCTTTCCCTCAGTCACTGCATCACATTTCACTCAGTCACTGCATCACATTTTACTCAGTCTGAGCACCCCATCTCACTCAGTCAGTGCATCCCATTTCCCATCGTCACTGCATGTCATTTCCTAAGTCACTGCATCGCATTTCCCTCAGTCACAGCGTCCCATTTCCCTCAGTCACTGCCTCACGTTTCCCACAGTCACTGCAACCCATTTCCCACAGTCACTGCATCCCATTTCAACCAGTCACAGCATCCCATTTCTCTCAGTCACTGCATCCCTTTTCACTCAGTAACAGCATTCCATTTCCCTCCGTCACTACATCACATTTCACTCAGTCACTGCATCACATTTCACTCAGTCTGAGCACCCCATCTCACTCAGTCAGTGCATCCCATTTCCCATATTCACTGCATGTCCTTTCCTCAGTTGCTGCAACCCATTTCCCACAGTCACTGCATCCCATTTCCCTCAGTCACAGCATCCCATTTCATTCAGTCACAGCATCCCATTTCATTCAGTCACTGCATCCCATTTCACTCAGACACTGCATCCCATTTCACTCAGTCACTGCACCACATTACCCTTAGTCACTGCACCACATTACCCTCAGTCACTGCATCCCTTTTCATTCAGTCAGTGCATCCCTTTTCACTCGGTCACTGCATCCCTTTTCACTCAGTGATTGCATCCCATTACACTCAGTCACTGTGTCCCATTTCCCTGAGTCACTGCGTCCCTTTTCCCACAGTCACTGCAACCCATTTCCCACAGTCACTGCATCTCCTTTCCCTCAGTCATGGCACCTCCTGTGCCTCAGTCTCGTCACCTCCTGTCCCTCAGTCACTGCATCCCATTTCGTTCAGTCACTGCATCCCATTTCACTCAGTCACTGCATCCCATTTCCCTCAGTCACTGCATCCCATTTCACTCAGACACTGCATCCCATTTCCCACGGTCACTGCATCCTATTTCACTCTGTCACTGCATCCCATTTCAGAGAGTCACTGCATCCCAATTCAGAGAGTCACAGTATCCCATTTCACTCAGTCACTGCATCCCATTTCACTCAGTCACTGCAGCCCATTTCAGTCAGTCACTGCATCCCATTTCACTCAGTCACTGCATCCCATTTCCCTCAGTCACTGCATCCCATTTCCCTCAGTCACTGCATCCCATTTCCCTCAGTCACAGTATCCCATTTCACTCAGACACTGCATCCCATTTCCCACGGTCACTGCATCCCATTTCCCACGGTCACTGCATCCTATTTCACTCTGTCACTGCATCCTATTTCACTCTGTCACTGCATCCTATTTCACTCTGTCACTGCATCCTATTTCACTCTGTCACTGCATCCTATTTCACTCTGTCACTGCATCCTATTTCACTCTGTCACTGCATCCTATTTCACTCTGTCACTGCATCCTATTTCACTCTGTCACTGCATCCTATTTCACTCTGTCACTGCATCCTATTTCACTCTGTCACTGCATCCTATTTCACTCTGTCACTGCATCCTATTTCACTCTGTCACTGCATCCCATTTCAGTCAGTCACTGCATCCCATTTCAGTCAGTCACTGCATCCCATTTCACTCAGTCAATGCATCCCTTTTCATTCAGTCAGTGCATCCGTTTTCACTCAGTCACGGCATCCGTTTTCACTCAGTGATTGCATCCCATTACACTCAGTCACTGTGTCCCATTTCCCTCAGTCACTGCGTCCCTTTTCCCACAGTCACTGCAAACTTTTCTCACAGTCACTGCAACCCATTTCCCTCAGTCACTGCATCTCCTTCCCCTCAGTCATGGCACCTCCTGTGCCTCAGTCACGTCACCTCCTGTCCCTCAGTCACTGCATCTCATTTCGTTCAGTCACTGCATCCCATTTAACAGAGACAGTGAAACCTGTTCAACTTCGACAGTGAATCAATTTCCATCAGTCACCACACCCTACTCCCCACAGTCACTGCATCCCATTTCACCCAGTCACTGCATCCCATTCCACTCAGTCACTGCATCCCATTACCCTCAGGGACTGCGTCCCATTTCACTCAGGCACTGCATCCCATTTCACTCAGGCACTGCGGCCCATTTCACTCAGGCACTGCGGCCCATTTCACTCAGGCACTGCGGCCCATTTCACTCAGTCACTGCATCTGATTTCCCTCAGTCACTGCATCACATTTCAGTCAGTCACTACCTCCCATTTCCCTCAGTCACTGCATCTGATTTCCCTCAGTCACTGCATCCCACTTCTCTCAGTGACTGCCTCCCACTTCACTCAGTCACTGGCTCCCACTTCACTCAGTCACTACCTCCCATTTCAGTCAGTCACTGCATCTCCTTTCCCTCAGTCACTGCATCACATTTCACTCAGTCACTGCATCACATTTTACTCAGTCTGAGCACCCCATCTCACTCAGTCAGTGCATCCCATTTCCCATAGTTACTGCATGTCATTTCCTAAGTCACTGCATCGCATTACACTCAGTCACAGCGTCCCATTTCCCTCAGTCACTGCCTCCCGTTTCCCACAGTCACAGCAAACGTTTCCCACAGTCACTGCAACCCATTTCCCACAGTCACTGCATCCCATTTCACTCAGGCCCTGCATCCCATTTCACTCAGGCACTGCATCTCATTTCCCACAGTCACTGCATCTCCTTTCCCTCAGTCACTGCATCTCATTTCCCTAAGTCACTGTGTCCCATTACTCTCAGTCACTGCGTCCCATTACCCTCAGTCACTGCATCCCTTTTCACTCTGTCACTGCATCCCTTTTCACTCAGTCACTGCATCCCTTTTCACTCAGTCACTGCATCCCTTTTCACTCAGTCACTGCATCCCTTTTCACTCAGTCACTGCATCCCTTTTCACTCAGTCACTGCATCCCTTTTCACTCAGTCACTGCATCCCTTTTCACTCAGTCACTGCATCCCTTTTCACTCAGTCACTGACTCCCTTTTCCAACAGTCACTGCAAACCTTTCTCACAGTCACTGCAACCCATTTCCCACAGTCACTGCATCTCCTTTCCCACAGTCACTGCATCTCATTTCCCACAGTCACGGCATCTCCTGTCCCTCAGTCACGGCACCACCTGTCACTCAGTCACTGCATCTCATTTCCCTCTGTCACTGCATCTGAATTCCCTCAGTCACTGCATCCCATTTCGTTCAGTCACTGCATCCCATTTCCATCAGTCTCTGCATCCCATTATCCCTCAGTCACTGCATCCCATTTCACTCAGTCACTGCATCCCATTACCCTCAGTCACTGCATCACATTTCACTCAGTCACTGCATCCCATTCAACTGAGACAGTGAATCTCATTGAACTGAGACAGTGCATCCCATTACCCTCAGTCACAGCAATCCATTTGCCTCAGTCACTGCATCCCACTTCACTCAGTCACTGCATCCAACTACACTCAGTCACTGCCTCCAACTTCACTCAGTCACTGCCTCCAACTTCACTCAGTCACTGCCTCCAACTTCACTCAGTCACTGCCTCCCACTTCACTCAGTCACGGCCTCCCATTTCACTCAGTCACTACCTCCCATTTCAGACAGTCACTGCATCTCCATTCCCTCAGTCACTGCATCCTAATTCACTCAGTCACTGCATCCCATTTCCCTCAGTCACTGCATCCCATTTCCCTCAGTCACTGCATCCTAATTCACTCAGTGACTGCATCCGATTGCACTCAGTCACTGCATCCCATTTCCCTCAGTCACTGCAACCTTTTCCTATAGTCACAACAACCCAATTCACACAGTCACTGCATCCCATTTCCCTCAGTCACAGCATCCCATTTCAGTCAGTCACAGCACCCCATTTCACTCAGTCACTGCATCCCATTTAACTGAGACATTGAATCTCATTGAACTGAGACAGTGCATCCCATTACCCCCAGTCACAGCATTCCATTACCCACAGTCACTGCATGTCCTTTCCCTCAGTCACTGCATCTCATTTCCACAGTCACTGTATCTCCTTTCCCTCAGTAACGGCACCTCCCGTCCCTCAGTCACTGCATCCCATTACCCTCAGTCACTGCATCCGATTTCTCTCAGTCACTGCATCCCACTTCACTCAGTCACTGCCTCCCACTTCACTCAGTCACTGCCTCCCACTTCACTCAGTCACTGCCTCCCACTTCACTCAGTCACTGCCTCCCACTTCACTCAGTCACTGCATCCCATTTCCCACAGTCACTGCATCTCCTTTCCCTCAGTCACTGCATCACATTTCACTCAGTCACTGCATCACATTTCACTCAGTCTGAGCACCCCATCTCACTCAGTCAGTGCATCCCATTTCCCATATTCACTGCATGTCCTTTCCTCAGTTGCTGCAACCCATTTCAGACAGTCACTGCATCCCATTTCCCTCAGTCACTGCATCCCATTTAACTGAGACAGTGAATCTCATTGAACTGAGACAGTGCATCCCATTACCCTCAGTCACAGCATTCCATTTCCCACAGTCACTGCATCTCCTTTCCCACAGCACTGCATCTCATTTCCCACAGTCACGGCATCTCCTGTCCCTCAGTCACGGCACCTCCTGTCCCTCAGTCACGGCACCTCCTGTCCCTCAGTCACGGCACCTCCTGTCCCTCAGTCACGGCACCTCCTGTCCCTCAGTCACGGCACCTCCTGTCCCTCAGTCACGGCACCTCTTGTCCCTCAGTCACGGCACCACCTGTCCCTCAGACACTGAAACTAATTTCCCTCAGACACTGCAACTAATTTCCCTCAGTCACTGCAACTAATTTCCCTCAGTCACTGCACCTCATTTCCCTCAGTCACTGCACCTCATTTTCCTCAGTCACTGCACCTCATTTCGTTCAGTCACTGCATCCCATTTAACTGAGACATTGAATCTCATTGAACTGAGACAGTGCATCCCATTACCCTCAGTCACAGCATTCCTTTACCCACAGTCACTGAATCTCCTTTCCCTCAGTCACTGCATCTCATTTCCACAGTCACTGTATCTCCTTTCCCTCAGTAACGGCACCTCCTGTCCCTCAGTCACTGCATCCCATTACCCTCAGTCACTGCATCCGATTTCCCTCAGTCACTGCATCCCACTTCACTCAGTCACTGCATCCCACTTCACTCAGTCACTGCATCCCACTTCACTCAGTCACTGCATCCCACTTCACTCAGTCACTGGCTCCCACTTCACTCAGTCACTGGCTCCCACTTCACTCAGTCACTGGCTCCCACTTCACTCAGTCACTGGCTCCCACTTCAGTCAGTCACTGCATCTCCTTTCCCTCAGTCACTGCATCACATTTCACTCAGTCACTGCATCACATTTTACTCAGTCTGAGCACCCCATCTCACTCAGTCAGTGCAACCCATTTCCCACAGTCACTGCATCCCATTTCACTCAGTCACAGCATCCCATTTCTCTCAGTCACAGCATCCCAATACACTCAGTCACAGCATCCCATTACCCTCAGTAACAGCATCCTATTTCACACAGGCACTGCATCCCCTTTCACTCAGGCACTGCATCCCATTTCACTCTGGCACTGCATCCCATTTCACTCAGGCACTGCATCCCATTTCACTCAGGCAGTGCATCCCATTTCACTCAGGCACTGCATCCCATTTCACTCAGGCACTGCATCCCATTTCACTCAGTCTGAGCACCCCATCTCACTCAGTCAGTGCAACCCATTTCCCATAGTCACTGCATGTCCTTTCCTCAGTCACAGCATTCCATTTCCCTCAGTCACTGCATCCCAAATCCCTCAGTCACTGCAACCTTTTCGTACAGTTACTGCAACCCATTTCCCACAGTTACTGCATCCCATTTCACTCAGTCACAGCATCCCATTTCACTCATGCACTGCACCCCATTTCACTCAGGCACTGCATCCCATTTCACTCAGGCACTGCATCCCATTTCATTCAGGCACTGCATCCCATTTCACTCAGGCACTGCATCTCATTTCCCACAGTCACTGCATCTCATTTCCCACAGTCACTGCATCTCCTTTCCCTCAGTCACTGCATCTCATTTCCCTAAGTCACTGCGTCCCATTAACCTCAGTCACTGCGTCCCATTACCCTCAGTCACTGCATCCCATTTCACTCAGTCACTGCATCCCATTTCACTCAGTCACTGCATCCCATTTCACTCAGTCACTGCATCCCACTTCACTCAGTCACTGCATCCCACTTCACTCAGTCACTGCATCCCACTTCACTCAGTCACTGCATCCCATTTCACTCAGTCACTGTCTCCCTTTTCCAACAGTCACTGCAAACCTTTCTCACAGTCACTGCAACCCATTTCCCACAGTCACTGCAACCCATTTCCCACAGTCACTGCATCTCCTTTCCCACAGTCACTGCATCTCCTTTCCCACAGTCACTGCATCTCATTTCCCACAGTCGCTGCATCTGAATTCCCTCAGTCACTGCATCTGAATTCCCTCAGTCACTGCATCTGAATTCCCTCAGTCACTGCATCTCATTTCGATCAGTCACTGCATCTCATTTCGTTCAGTCACTGCATCCCATTTCCATCAGTCTCTGCATCCCATTATCCCTCAGTCACTGCATCCCATTATCCCTCAGTCACTGCATCCCATTATCCCTCAGGCCCTGCATCCCATTTCACTCAGGCACTGCATCCCATTTCACTCAGGCACTGCATCCCATTTCACTCAGGCACTGCATCCCATTTCACTCAGGCACTGCAGCCCATTTCACTGAGGCACTGCATCGCATTTCCCTCAGTCACTGCATCCCATTTCAATCAGTCACTGCATCCCATTTCACTTGGCACAGCAGCCCATTTCACTCAGGCCCTGCAGCCCATTTCACTCAGGCACTGAAGCCCATTTCACTCAGTCACTGCATCCCATTTCCCTCAGTCACTGCAACCCATTTCCCCCAGTCACTGCAACCCATTTCCCCCAGTCACTGCAACCCATTTCCCACAGTCACTGCATCTCCTTTCCCTCAGTCACTGCATCTTATTTCACTAAGTCACTGCATCCCATTTCCCACAGTCACTGCATCGCATTTCATTCAGTCACTGCGTCTCATAACCCTCAGTCCCTGCATTTCATTTCCCTCAGTGACTGATTCCCATTTCACTCAGTGACTGCATCCCATTTCAAACAGTGACTGCATCCCATTTCACTCAGTCACTGCATCACATTTCACTCATGCACTGCATCCCATTTCACTCAGGCACTGCACCCCATTTCACTCAGGCACTGCACCCCATTTCACTCAGGCACTGCATCCCATTTCACTCAGGCACTGCATCCCATTTCACTCAGGCACTGCATCCCATTTCACTCAGGCACTGCATCCCATTTCACTCAGGCACTGCATCTCATTTCCCACAGTCACTGCATCTCATTTCCCACAGTCACTGCATCTCCTTTCCCTCAGTCACTGCATCTCATTTCCCTAAGTCACTGCGTCCCATTAACCTCAGTCACTGCGTCCCATTACCCTCAGTCACTGCATCCCATTTCACTCAGTCACTGCATCCCATTTCACTCAGTCACTGCATCCCACTTCACTCAGTCACTGCATCCCACTTCACTCAGTCACTGCATCCCATTTCACTCAGTCACTGTCTCCCTTTTCCAACAGTCACTGCAAACCTTTCTCACAGTCACTGCAACCCATTTCCCACAGTCACTGCAACCCATTTCCCACAGTCACTGCATCTCCTTTCCCACAGTCACTGCATCTCATTTCCCACAGTCACTGCATCTGAATTCCCTCAGTCACTGCATCTCATTTCGATCAGTCACTGCATCTCATTTCGTTCAGTCACTGCATCCCATTTCCATCAGTCTCTGCATCCCATTATCCCTCAGTCACTGCATCCCATTATCCCTCAGTCACTGCATCCCATTATCCCTCAGGCCCTGCTTCCCATTTCACTCAGGCACTGCATCCCATTTCACTCAGGCACTGCATCCCATTTCACTCAGGCACTGCAGCCCATTTCACTGAGGCACTGCAGCCCATTTCACTGAGGCACTGCATCGCATTTCCCTCAGTCACTGCATCCCATTTCAATCAGTCACTGCAGCCCATTTCACTTGGCACAGCAGCCCATTTCACTCAGGCCCTGCAGCCCATTTCACTCAGGCACTGAAGCCCATTTCACTCAGTCACTGCATCCCATTTCCCTCAGTCACTGCAACCCATTTCCCCCAGTCACTGCAACCCATTTCCCCCAGTCACTGCAACCCATTTCCCACAGTCACTGCATCTCCTTTCCCTCAGTCACTGCATCTTATTTCACTAAGTCACTGCATCCCATTTCCCACAGTCACTGCATCGCATTTCATTCAGTCACTGCGTCTCATAACCCTCAGTCCCTGCATTTCATTTCCCTCAGTGACTGATTCCCATTTCACTCAGTGACTGCATCCCATTTCAAACAGTGACTGCATCCCATTTCACTCAGTCACTGCATCCCAAATCCCTCAGTCACTGCAACCGTTTTGTACAGTCACTGCATTCCATTTCCCACAGTCACTGCATCTCCTTTCCCACAGCACTGCATCTCATTTCCCACAGTCACAGCATCTCCTGTCCCTCAGTCACGGCACCTCCTGTCCCTCAGTCACGGCACCTCCTGTCCCTCAGTCACGGCACCTCCTGTCCCTCAGTCACGGCACCTCCTGTCCCTCAGTCACGGCACCTCCTGTCCCTCAGTCACGGCACCTCCTGTCCCTCAGTCACGGCACCTCCTGTCCCTCAGTCACGGCACCTCTTGTCCCTCAGTCACGGCACCACCTCTCCCTCAGACACTGCAACTAATTTCCCTCAGTAACTGCACCTCATTTCCCTCAGTCACTGCACCTCATTTCCCTCAGTCACTGCACCTCATTTTCCTCAGTCACTGCATCTCATTTCCCTCAGTCACTGCATCTCCTTTCCCTCAGTAATGGCACCTCCTGTCCCTCAGTCACTGCATCTCATTTCGTTCAGTCACTGCATCCCATTTAACTGAGACATTGAATCTCATTGAACTGAGACAGTGCATCCCATTACCCTCAGTCACTGCATCCCATTACCCTCAGTCACAGCATTCCATTACCCACAGTCACTGTATCTCCTTTCCCTCAGTAACGGCACCTCCTGTCCCTCAGTCACTGCAGCCCATTACCCTCAGTCACTGCATCCGATTTCCCTCAGTCACTGCATCCCACTTCACTCAGTCACTGCATCCCACTTCACTCAGTCACTGCATCCCACTTCACTCAGTCACTGCATCCCACTTCACTCAGTCACTGCCTCCCACTTCACTCAGTCACGGCCTCCCATGTCAGTCAATCACTACCTCCCATTTCAGACAGTCACTGCATCCCATTTCCCACAGTCACTGCATCTCCTTTCCCTCAGTCACTGCATCACATTTCACTCAGTCTGAGCACCCCATCTCACTCAGTCAGTGCATCCAATTTCCCATATTCACTGCATGTCCTTTCCTCAGTTGCTGCAACCCATTTCCCACAGTCACTGCATCCCATTTCATTCAGTCACAGCATCCCATTTCACTCAGTCACTGCAACCTATTTCACTCAGTCACTGCAACCTATTTCACTCAGTCACTGCATCCCATTTAACTCAGTCAATGCATCCCATTTCACTCAGTCAATGCATCCCATTTAACTGAGACAGTGAATCACATTGAACTGAGACAGTGCATCCCATTACCCTCAGTCACAGCATTCCATTTCCCACAGTCACTGCATCTCCTTTCCCACAGCACTGCATCTCATTTCCCACAGTCACAGCATCTCCTGTCCCTCAGTCACGGCACCTCCTGTCCCTCAGTCACGGCACCTCCTGTCCCTCAGTCACGGCACCTCCTGTCCCTCAGTCACGGCACCTCTTGTCCCTCAGTCACGGCACCTCTTGTCCCTCAGTCACGGCACCACCTGTCCCTCAGACACGGCACCACCTGTCCCTCAGACACTGCAACTAATTTCCCTCAGTCACTGCACCTCATTTCCCTCAGTCACTGCATCTCATTTCGTTCAGTCACTGCATCTCATTTCGTTCAGTCACTGCATCCCATTTAACTGAGACATTGAATCTCATTGAACTGAGACAGTGCATCCCATTACCCTCAGTCACAGCATTCCATTTCCCTCAGTAACGGCACCTCCGGTCCCTCAGTCACTGCATCCCATTACCCTCAGTCACTGCATCCCATTTCACTCCATCATTGCATCCCATTTCACTCAGTCACTGTATCCCATTTCACTCAGTCACTGCATCACATTACCCTCGGTCACTGCATCCCTTTTCACTCAGTAACTGCATCCTATTTCACTCAGTGACTGCATCCCATTGCACTCAGTCACTGCGTCCCATTACCCTCAGTCACTGCCTCCCTTTTCCCACAGTCACTGCAAACATTTCTCACAGTCACTGCAACCGGTTTCCCACGGTCACTGCATCTCCTTTCCCTCAGTCACAGCATCTACTTTCCCTCAGTCATGGCACCTCATTTCATTCATTCACGGCAGCTTCTGTCCCTCATTAACTGCATCTCATTTCCCTCTGTCACTGCAACTCATTTCGTTCAGTCACTGCATCCAATTTCCATAAGTCACTGAATCCCATTTCAATCAGTCACTGCATCCCATTTCACTCAGTCACTGCATCCCATTTAACGGAGACAGTGAATCCTGTTCAACTGACACAGTGAATCAATTTCCATCACTCACCACACCCTACTCCCCACTGTCCCGGCACCCCATCTCACTCAGTCAGTGCATCCCATTTCCCATAGTCACTGCATGTCCTTTCCTTAGTCACTGCATCGCATTTCACTCAGTCACTGCATCGCATTACCCTCAGTCCCCACACCCTATTCCCCACAGTCACGGCATCCCATTCCCCACAGTCACGGCATCCCATTTCCCACAGTCACGGCATCCCATTTCACTCAGGCACTGCATCCCATTTCACTCAGGCACTGCATCCCATTTCACTCAGGCACTGCATCCCATTTCACTCAGGCACTGCATCCCATTTCACTCAGGCACTGCATCCCATTTCACTCAGGCACTGCATCCCATTTCACTCAGGCACTGCGGCCCATTTCACTCAGGCACTGCGGCCCATTTCACTCAGGCACTGCGGCCCATTTCCCACAGTCACTGCAACCCATTTCCCACAGTCACTGCATCTCCTTTCCCTCAGTCACTGCATCTCATTTCACTAAGTCACTGCATCCCATTTCCCACAGTCACGGCATCGCATTTCATTCAGTCACTGCGTCTCATAACCCTCAGTCCCTGCATTTCATTTCCCTCAGTGACTGCATCCCATTTCACTCAGTGACTGCATCCCATTTCACTCAGTGACTGCATCCCATTTCACTCAGTCACTGCATCCCATTTCACCGAGTCACAGCACCCCATTTCACTCAGTCACTGCATGTCCCTTCCTCAGTCACTGCATCTCATTTCCCTCAGTGACTGCATCCCATTTCACTCAGGCACTGCATCCCATTTCACTCAGGCACTGCATCCCATTTCACTCAGGCACTGCGGCCCATTTCACTCAGGCACTGCGGCCCATTTCCCTCAGTCACTGCGTCCCTTTTCCCACAGTCACTGCAAAATTTTCTCACAGTCACTGCAACCCATGTCCCACAGTCACTGCATCTCCTTTCCCTCAGTCACTGCATCTCCTTTCCCTCAGTCACGGCACCTCCTGTCCCTCAGTCACGGCACCTCCTGTCCCTCAGTCACGTCACCTCCTGTCCCTCAGTCACTGCATCCCATTATCAGTCAGTCACTGCATCCCATTTCACTCAGTCACTGCATCCCATTTCACTCAGGCACTGCAGCCCATTTCACTCAGTCACTGCATCCCATTTCACTCAGTCACTGCATCCCATTTCACTCAGTCACTGCATCCCATTTCACTCAGTCACTGCATCCCATTTCACTCAGTCACTGCATCCCATTTCACCCAGTCACTGCATCCCATTTCACTCAGTCACTGCATCCCATTACCCTCAGGGACTGCATCCCATTTCACTCAGGCACTGCATCCCATTTCACTCAGGCACTGCGGACCATTTCACTCAGGCACTGCAGCCCATTTCACTCAGTCACTGCATCACATTTCAGTCAGTCACTTCCTCCCATTTCAGTCAGTCACTACCTCCGATTTCCCTCAGTCACTGCATCCGATTTCCCTCAGTCACTGCATCCCACTTCACTGAGTCACTGCCTCCCACTTCACTCAGTCACTGCCTCCCACTTCACTCAGTCACTGCCTCCCACTTCACTCAGTCACTGCCTCCCACTTCAGTCAGTCAGTCACTGCATCTCCTTTCCCTCAGTCACTGCATCACATTTCACTCAGTCACTGCATCACATTTCACTCAGTCTGAGCACCCCATCTCACTCAGTCAGTGCATCCCATTTCCCATAGTCACTGCATGTCATTTCCTAAGTCACTGCATCGCATTTCCCTCAGTCACAGCGTCCCGTTTCCCACAGTCACTGCAACCCATTTCCCACAGTCACTGCATCCCATCTCAACCAGTCACAGCATCCCATTTCTCTCAGTCACAGCATCCCAATACACTCAGTAACAGCATTCCATGTCCCTCCGTCACTACATCACATTTCACTCAGTCACTGCATCACATTTCACTCAGTCTGAGCACCCCATCTCACTCAGTCAGTGCAACCCATTTCCCATAGTCAGTGCATGTCCTTTCCTCAGTCACAGCATTCCATTTCCCTCAGTCACTGCAACCTTTTCGTACAGTCACTGCAACCCATTTCCCACAGTCACTGCATCCCATTTCACTCAGGCACTGCATCCCATTTCACTCAGGCACTGCATCCCATTTCACTCAGGCACTGCATCTCCTTTCCCTCAGTCACTGCATCTCATTTCCTTCAGTCACTGCGTAAAATTACCCTCAGTCACTGCGTCCCATTACCCTCAGTCACTGCGTCCCATTACCCTCAGTCACTGCATCACATTTCACTCAGTCACTGCATCCCATTTCACTCAGTCACTGCATACCTTTTCCAACAGTCACTGCAACCCATTTCCCACAGTCACTGCATCTCCTTTCCCACAGTCACTGCATCTCATTTCCCACAGTCACTGCATCTCATTTCCCACAGTCACGGCGTCTCCTGTCCCTCAGTCACGGCGCCACCTGTCCCTCAGTCACTGCATCTCATTTCCCTCTGTCACTGCATCTCCTTTCCCACAGTCACTGCATCTCCTTTCCCTCAGTCACTGCCTCTCCTTTCCCTCAGTCACTGCCTCTCCTTTCCCTCAGTCACTGCCTCTCCTTTCCCTCAGTCACTGCCTCTCCTTTCCCTCAGTCACTGCCTCTCCTTTCCCTCAGTCACTGCCTCTCCTTTCCCTCAGTCACTGCCTCTCCTTTCCCTCAGTCACTGCATCACATTTCACTCAGTCTGAGCACCCCATCTCACTCAGTCAGTGCAACCCATTTCCCATAGTCACTGCATGTCCTTTCCTCAGTCACAGAATTCCATTTCCCTCAGTCACTGCATCCCATTTCGCTCAGTCACTGCATCCCACTTCACTCAGTCACTGCATCCCACTTCACTCAGTCACTGCATCCCACTTCACTCAGTCACTGCATCCCACTTCACTCAGTCACTGCATCCCACTTCACTCAGTCACTGCATCCCACTTCACTCAGTCACTGCATCCCACTTCACTCAGTCACTGCATCCCACTTCACTCAGTCACTGCATCCCACTTCACTCAGTCACTGCATCCCACTTCACTCAGTCACTGCATCCCACTCACTCAGTCACTGCCTCCCATTTCACTCAGTCACTGCATCTCCTTTCCCTCAGTCACTGCATCACATTTCACCCAGTCACTGCATCACATTTCACTCAGTCTGAGCACCCCATCTCACTCAGTCAGTGCATGCCATTTCCCATAGTCACTGCATGTCATTTCCTAAGTCACTGCATCGCATTACACTCAGTCACTGCGTCCCATTTCCCTCAGTCACTGCCTCCCGTTTCGAACAGTCACAGCATCCTATTTCACTCAGTCACAACATCCCATTTCTCTCAGTCACAGCATCCCAGTACACTCAGTCACAGCATCCCAATACACTCAGTCACAGCATCCCATTACCCTCAGTAACAGCATTCCATTTCCCATAGTCACTGCATCTCCTTTCCCTCAGTCACTGCATCACAGTTCACTCAGTCACTGCATCACAGTTCACTCAGTCACTGCATCCCAAATCTCTCAGTCACTGCAACCTTTTCGTACAGTCACTGCAACCCATTTCCCACAGTCACTGCATCTCATTTCCCTCAGTCACTGCATCTCATTTCGCTCAGTCACTGCATCTCATTTCGTTCAGTCACTGCATCTCATTTCGTTCAGTCACTGCATCTCATTTCGTTCAGTCACTGCATCCCATTATCCCTCAATCACTGCATCCCATTTCACTCAGGCCCTGCATCCCATTTCACTCAGGCACTGCAGCCCATTTCACTCAGGCACTGCAGCCCATTTCACTCAGGCACTGCAGCCCATTTCCCTCAGTCACTGCATCTCCTTTTCCTCAGTCACTGCATCCCATTTCACTCAGGCACTGCAGCCCATTTCACTCAGGCACTGCAGCCCATTTCACTCAGGCACTGCATCTCATTTCCCTCAGTCACTGCATCCCATTTCCCTCAGTCACTGCATCCCATTTCCCAGAATCACTGCATCGCATTTCATTCAGTCACTGCATCTCATAACCCTCAGTCCCAGCATTTCCTTTCCCTAAGTCACTGCATCTCCTTTCCCACAGTCACTGCATCACACTTCACTCAGTGACCGTATCACATTTCACTCAGTCACTGCATCACATTTCACTCAGTCTGAGCACCCCATCTCAGTCAGTCAGTGCAACCCATTTCCCATAGTCACTGCATGTCCTTTCCTCAGTCACAGCATTCCATTTCCCTCAGTCACTGCATCCCAAATCCCTCAGTCACTGCAACCTTTTCGTACAGTCACTGCAACCCATTTCCCACAGTCACTGCATCTCCTTTCCCACAGTCACTGCATCTCCTTTCCCACAGTCACTGCATCTCCTTTCCCACAGTCACAGCATCCCATTTCACTCAGTCACAGCATCCCATTTCACTCAGTCACAGCATCCCATTTCACTCAGTCACTGCATCCCATTACCCTCAGTCACTGCATCCCTTTTCACTCAGTCACTGCCTCCCTTTTCCAACAGTCACTGCAAACCTTTCTCACAGTCACTGCAACCCATTTCCCACAGTCACTGCATCTCCTTTCCCACAGTCACTGCATCTCATTTCCCTCAGTCACTGCATCTCATTTCGTTCAGTCACTGCATCCAACTTCACTCAGTCACTGCCTCCCACTTCACTCAGTCACGTCCTCCCATTTCAGTAAGTCACTACCTCCCATTTCAGACAGTCACTGCATCCCATTTCCCACAGTCACTGCATCCTAATTCACTCAGTCGCTGCATCCCATTTCCCTCAGTCACTGCATCCCATTTCACTCAGTCACTGCAACCTTTTCCTGTAGTCACTGCAACCCAATTCCCACAGTCACTGCATCCCATTTCCCACAGTCACTGCATCTCCTTTCCCTCAGTCACTGCATCCCATTTCCCTCAGTCACAGCACCCCATTTCACTCAGTCACTGCATCCCATTTAACTGAGACAGTGAATCTCATTGAACTGAGACAGTGCATCCCATTACCATCAGTCACAGCATTCCATTTCCCACAGTCACTGCATCGCATTTCACTCAGTCACTGCATCCCATTTAACTGAGACAGTGAATCTCATTGAACTGAGACAGTGAATCTCATTGAACTGTGACAGTGCATCCCATTACCATCAGTCACAGCATTCCATTTCCCACAGTCACTGCAACCCATTTCCCACAGTCACTGCATCGCATTTCACTCAGTCACTGCATCCCATTTAACTGAGACAGTGAATCTCATTGAACTGAGACAGTGAATCTCATTGAACTGAGACAGTGAATCTCATTGAACTGAGACAGTGCATCCCATTACCATCAGTCACAGCATTCCATTTCCCACAGTCACTGCAACCCATTTCCCACAGTCACTGCATCCCACTTCACTCAGTCACTGCAACCCATTTCCCACAGTCACTGCAACCCATATCCCACAGTCACTGCATCCCATTTCACTCAGTCACTGCATCCTAATTCACTCAGTGACTGCATCCGATTGCACTCAGTCAATGCATCCCATTTCCCTCAGTCACTGCAACCTTTTCCTATAGTCACAACAACCCAATTCACACAGTCACTGCATCCCATTTCCCTCAGTCACAGCATCCCATTTCAGTCAGTCACATCACCCCATTTCACTCAGTCACTGCATCCCATTTAACTGAGACATTGAATCTTATTGAACTGAGACAGTGCATCCCATTACCCTCAGTCACAGCATTCCATTACCCACAGTCGCTGCATCTCCTTTCCCTCAGTCACTGCATCTCATTTCCACAGTCACTGTATCTCCTTTCCCTCAGGAACGGCACCTCCTGTCCCTCAGTCACTGCATCCCATTACCCTCAGTCACTGCATCCGATTTCCCTCAGTCACTGCATCCCACATCACGCAGTCACTGCCACCCACTTCACTCAGTCACGGCCTCCCATTTCAGTCAATCACTACCTCCCATTTCAGACAGTCACTGCATCCCATTTCCCACAGTCACTGCATCTGCTTTCCCTCAGTCACTGCATCACATTTCACTCAGTCTGAGCACCCCATCTCACTCAGTCAGTGCATCCCATTTCCCATATTCACTGCATGTCCTTTCCTCAGTTGCTGCAACCCATTTCCCACAGTCACTGCATCCCATTTCCCTCAGTCACAGCATCCCATTTAACTCAGTCAATGCATCCCATTTCACTCAGTCACTGCATCCCATTTAACTGAGACAGTGAATCTCATTGAACTGAGACAGTGCATCCCATTACCCTCAGTCACAGCATTCCATTTCCCACAGTCACTGCATCTCCTTTCCCACAGCACTGCATCTCATTTCCCACAGTCACGGCATCTCCTGTCCCTCAGTCACGGCACCTCCTGTCCCTCAGTCACGGCACCTCCTGTCCCTCAGTCACGGCACCTCCTGTCCCTCAGTCACGGCACCTCCTGTCCCTCAGTCACGGCACCTCCTGTCCCTCAGTCACGGCACCTCCTGTCCCTCAGTCACGGCACCTCCTGTCCCTCAGTCACGGCACCTCCTGTCCCTCAGTCACGGCACCTCTTGTCCCTCAGTCACGGCACCTCTTGTCCCTCAGTCACGGCACCACCTGTCCCTCAGACACTGCAACAAATTTCCCTCAGACACTGCAACTAATTTCCCTCAGTCACTGCACCTCATTTCCCTCAGTCACTGCATCTCATTTCGTTCAGTCACTGCATCTCATTTCGTTCAGTCACTGCATCTCATTTCGTTCAGTCACTGCATCCCATTTAACTGAGACATTGAATCTCATTGAACTGAGACAGTGCATCCCATTACCCTCAGTCACAGCATTCCATTTCCCACAGTCACTGCATCTCCTTTCCCACAGCACTGCATCTCATTTCCCACAGTCACGGCATCTCCTGTCCCTCAGTCACGGCACCTCCTGTCCCTCAGTCACGGCACCTCCTGTCCCTCAGTCACGGCACCTCCTGTCCCTCAGTCACGGCACCTCTTGTCCCTCAGTCACGGCACCTCTTGTCCCTCAGTCACGGCACCACCTGTCCCTCAGACACTGCAACAAATTTCCCTCAGACACTGCAACTAATTTCCCTCAGTCACTGCACCTCATTTCCCTCAGTCACTGCATCTCATTTCGTTCAGTCACTGCATCTCATTTCGTTCAGTCACTGCATCTCATTTCGTTCAGTCACTGCATCCCATTTAACTGAGACATTGAATCTCATTGAACTGAGACAGTGCAACCCATTACCCTCAGTCACAGCATTCGTTTACCCACAGTCACTGCATCTCCTTTCCCTCAGTCACTGCATCTCATTTCCACAGTCACTGTATCTCCTTTCCCTCAGTAACGGCACCTCCTGTCCCTCAGTCACTGCATCCCATTACCCTCAGTCACTGCATCCGATTTCCCTCAGTCACTGCATCCCACTTCACTCAGTCACTGCATCCCACTTCACTCAGTCACTGCATCCCACTTCACTCAGTCACTGCATCCCACTTCACTCAGTCACTGCATCCCACTTCACTCAGTCACTGCATCCCACTTCACTCAGTCACTGCATCCCACTTCACTCAGTCACTGCATCCCACTTCACTCAGTCACTGCATCCCACTTCACTCAGTCACTGCATCCCACTTCACTCAGTCACTGCATCCCACTTCACTCAGTCACTACCTCCCATTTCAGTCAGTCACTGCATCTCCTTTCCCTCAGTCACTGCATCACATTTTACTCAGTCTGAGCACCCCATCTCACTCAGTCAGTGCATCCCATTTCCCATAGTCACTCCATGTCATTTCCTAAGTCACTGCATCGCATTACACTCAGTCACTGCGTCCCATTTCCCTCAGTCACTGCCTCCCGTTTCCCACAGTCACAGCAAACGTTTCCCACAGTCACTGCAACCCATTTCCCACAGTCACTGCATCCCATTTCACTCAGTCACAGCATCCCATTTCTCTCAGTCACAGCATCCCAATACACTCAGTCACAGAATCCCATTACCCTCAGTCACAGCAATCCATTTCCCTCAGTAACGGCACCTCCTATCCCTCAGTCACTGCCTCCCATTTCCCTCGGTCACGGCGTCCCATTTCACACAGTCACATAATCCCATTACCCTCAGTCACTGCATCCCATTTCACTCAGACACTGCATCCCAGTTCACTCAGTCACTGCATCCCTTTTCATTCAGTCAGTGCATCCCTTTTCACTCAGTCACTGCATCCCTTTTCACTCAGTGATTGCATCCCATAACACTCAGTCACTGTGTCCCATTTCCCTCAGTCACTGCGTCCCTTTTCCCACAGTCACTGCAAACCATTTCCCACAGTCACTGCATCTCCTTTCCCTCAGTCATGGCACCTCCTGTGCCTCAGTCACGTCACCTCCTGTCCCTTAGTCAGTGCATCTCATTTCGTTCAGTCACTGCATCCCATTTCCATCAGTCACTGCATCCCATTTCACTCAGTCACTGCATCCCATTTCACCTAGTCACTGCATCCCATTTCACCCAGTCACTGCATCCCATTTAACCCAGTCACTGCATTCCATTTCACCCAGTCACTGCATCCCATTTCACTCAGGCACTGCAGCCCATTTCACTCAGTCACTGCATCCCATTCCCCTCAGGGACTGCGGCCCATTTCACTCAGGCACTGCGGCCCATTTCACTCAGGCACTGCGGCCCATTTCACTCAGGCACTGCGGCCCATTTCACTCAGGCACTGCGGCCCATTTCAGTCAGTCACTTCCTCCCATTTCAGTCAGTCACTACCTCCGATTTCCCTCAGTCAGTGCATCCGATTTCCGTCAGTCACTGCATCCCACTTCACTCAGTCACTGCCTCCCACTTCACTCAGTCACTGGCTCCCACTTCACTCAGTCACTGGCTCCCACTTCACTCAGTCACTGGCTCCCACTTCACTCAGTCACTGGCTCCCACTTCACTCAGTCACAGCATCCCATTTCACTCAGGCACTGCATCCCATTTCACTCAGGCACTGCATCCCATTTCCCACAGTCACTGCATCTCCTTTCCCTCAGTCACTGCATCTCCTTTCCCTCAGTCACTGCATCTCATTTCCCTAAGTCACTGCGTCCCATTACCCTCAGTCACTGCGTCCCATTACCCTCAGTCACTGCATCCCATTACCCTCAGTCACTGCATCCCATTTCACTCAGGCACTGCAGCCCATTTCACTCCGGCACTGCAGCCCATTTCACTCAGGCACTGCAGCCCATTTCACTCAGGCACTGCAGCCCATTTCACTCAGTCACTGCATCCCATTTCCCCCAGTCACTGCATCCCATTTCCCCCAGTCACTGCAACCCATTTCCCCCAGTCACTGCATCTCCTTTCCCTCAGTCACTGCATCCCATTTCCCAGAATCACTGCATCGCATTTCATTCAGTCACTGCATCTCATAACCCTCAGTCCCAGCATTTCCTTTCCCTAAGTCACTGCATCCCATTTCACTCAATCACTGCATCACATTTCACTCAGTCACTGCATCACATTTCACTCAGTCACTGCATCACATTTCACTCAGTCTGAGCACCCCATCTCAGTCAGTCAGTGCAACCCATTTCCCATAGTCACTGCATGTCCTTTCCTCAGTCACAGCATTCCATTTCCCTCAGTCACTGCATCCCAAATCCCTCAGTCACTGCAACCTTTTCGTACAGTCACTGCAACCCATTTCCCACAGTCACTGCATCTCCTTTCCCACAGTCACTGCATCTCCTTTCCCACAGTCACTGCATCTCCTTTCCCACAGTCACAGCATCCCATTTCACTCAGTCACAGCATCCCATTTCACTCAGTCACTGCATCCCATTTCACTCAGTCACTGCATCACATTACCCTCAGTCACTGCATCCCTTTTCACTCAGTCACTGCCTCCCTTTTCCAACAGTCAATGCAAACCTTTCTCACAGTCACTGCAACCCATTTCCCACAGTCACTGCATCTCCTTTCCCACAGTCACTGCATCTCATTTCCCTCAGTCACTGCATCCAACTTCACTCAGTCACTGCCTCCCACTTCACTTAGTCACGTCCTCCCATTTCAGACAGTCACTGCATCCCACTTCACTCAGTCACTGCATCCCACTTCACTCAGTCACTGCATCCCACTTCACTCAGTCACTGCATCCCACTTCACTCAGTCACTGCATCCCACTTCACTCAGTCACTGCATCCCACTTCACTCAGTCACTGCATCCCACTTCACTCAGTCACTGCATCCCACTTCACTCAGTCACTGCATCCCACTTCACTCAGTCACTGCATCCCACTTCACTGAGTCACTGCATCCCACTTCACTGAGTCACTGCCTACCACTTCACTCAGTCACTGCCTCCCATTTCAATCAGGCACTGCATCCCATTTCACTCAAGCACTGCAGCCCATTTCAATCAGGCACTGCATCCCATTTCCCTCAGTCACTGCAACCCATTTCCCACAGTCACTGCAACCCATTTCCCCCAGTCACTGCAACCCATTTCCCCCAGTCACTGCATCTCCTTTGCCTCAGTCACTGCGTCACATTTCACTCAGTCACTGCATCTCATTTCCCTCAGTGACTGAATCACATTTCACTCAGTGACTGCATCCTAATTCACTCAGTCACTGCATCCCATTTCACTCAGTCACTGCCTCCCATTTCAGTCAGTCACTGCATCTCCTTTCCCTCAGTCACTGCGTCACATTTCACTCAGTCACTGCATCACATTTCACTCAGTCACTGCATCTCATTTCCCTCAGTGACTGAATCACATTTCACTCAGTGACTGCATCACATTTCACTCAGTCACGGCATCCCATTTCCCACAGTCACTGCATCGCATTTCATTCAGTCACTGCATCCCATTACCCTCAGGCACTGCGTCCCATTTCACTCAGGCACTGCATCCCATTTCACTCAGGCACTGCGGCCCATTTCCCACAGTCACTGCAACCCATTTCCCACAGTCACTGCAACCCATTTCCCCCAGTCACTGCATCCCATTACCCTCAGTCACTGCATCGCATTTCATTCAGTCACTGCGTCTCATAACCCTCAGTCCCTGCATTTCATTTCCCTCAGTGACTGCATCCCATTTCACACAGTGACTGCATCCCATTTCACTCAGTCACTGCATCACATTTCACCGAGTCTCAGCACCCCATTTCACTCAGTCACTGCATGTCCCTTCCTCAGTCACAGCATCCCATTTCACTCAGCCACTGCATCACATTAACCTCAGACACTGTATCTCATTTCCCTCAGTGACTGCATCACATTTCACTCAGTGACTGCATCACATTTCACTCAGTCACTGCATCCCGCTTCACTCAGTCACTGCATCCCGCTTCACTCAGTCACTGCCTCCTATTTCACTCAGTCACTCCCACCCATTTCAGTCAGACACTATCTCCCATTTCAGTCAGACACTACCTCCCATTTCAGTCAGACACTGCATGTCCTTTCCCTCAGTCACTGCGTCACATTTCACTCAGTCACTCCATCACATTTCACTCAGTCTGAGCACCCCATCTCCCTCAGTCAGTGCATCCCATTTCCCATAGTCACAGCCTCCCATTTCCCTCAGTCACTGCATCCCATTTCCCTCAGTCACTGCAACCTTTTCCTATAGTCACTGCAACCCAATTCCCACAGTCACTGCATCCCATTTCCCTCAGTCACAGCATCCCATTTCACTCAGTCACAGCATTCCATTTCCCACAGTCACTGCATCTCCTTTCCCTCAGTCACTGCATCTCCTTTCCCTCAGTCACTACATCAGATTTCACTCAGTCACTGCATCACATTTCACTCAGTCTGAGCACCCAATCTCCCTCAGTCAGTGCATCCCATTTCCCATAGTCACAGCCTCCCATTTCCCTCAGTCACTGCATCCCAAATCCCTCAGTCACTGCAACCTTTTCGTATAGTCACTGCAACCCATTTCCCACAGTCACTGCATCCCACTTCACTCAGTCACAGCATCCCATTTCACTCAGGCACTGCAGCCCATTTCACTCAGGCACTGCAGCCCATTACCCTCAGTCACTGCTTCCCATTAGCCTCAGTCACTGCATCCCATTGCCCTCAGTCACTGCATCCCTTTTCAGTCAGTCACTGCATTACTTTTCACTCAGTCACTGCATCCCATTTCCATCAGTCACTGCATCCCATTTCACTCAGGCCCTGCATCCCATTATCACTCAGTCACTGCATCCCATTATCCCTCAGTCACTGCATACCATTTCACTCAGGCCCTGCATCCCATTATCACTCAGGCCCTGCATCCCATTTCAATCAGTCACTGCATCCCATTCCACTCAGTCACTGCATCCCATTTAACGGAGACAGTGAATCCTGTTCAACTGACACAGTGAATCAATTTCCATCACTCACCAACCCTACTCCCCACAGTCCCGGCACCCCATCTCACTCAGTCAGTGCATCTCATTTCCCATAGTCACTGCATGTCCTTTCCTTAGTCACTGCTTCGCATTTCACTCAGTCACTGCATCGCATTACCCTCAGTCCCCACACCCTATTCCCCACAGTCACGGCATCCCATTTCCCACAGTCAGTGCATCGCATTTCATTCAGTCACTGCATCCCATTACCCTCAGGCACTGCGTCCCATTTCACACAGGCACTGCATCCCATTACCCACAGTCACTGCATCACATTCAACTGAGACAGTGAATATCATTGAACTGAGACAGTGCATCCCATTACCCTCAGTCACAGCAATCCATTTCTCTCAGTAATGGCACCTCCTATCCCTCCGTCACTGCCCCCCATTTCCCTCGGTCACTGCGTCCCATTTCACTCAGTCACATAATCCCATTACCCTCAGTAACTGCATCCCACTTCACTCAGTCACTGCCTCCCATTTCACTAAGTCACTCCCTCCCATTTCAGTCAGTCACTGCATCTCCTTTCCCTCAGTCACTGCATCACATTTCACTCAGTCTGAGCACCCCATCTCCCTCAGTCAGTGCATCCCATTTCCCATCGTCACTGCCTCCCATTTCCCTCAGTCAATGCATCCCATTTCCCTCAGTCACTGCAACTTTTTCCTATCGTCACTGCAACCCAATTCCCACAGTCACTGCATCCCAATTCCCTCAGTCACAGCATCCCATTTCAGTTCGTCACAGCACCCCATTTCACTCAGTCACTGCAGCCCATTTAACTGAGACAGTGGATCTCATTGAACTGAGACAGTGAATCTCATTTACCCTAAGTCACAGCATTCCATTTCCCACAGTCACTGCATCTCCTTTCCCTCCGTCACTGCATCTCATTTCCACAGTCACTGTATCTCCTTTCCCTCAGTAACGGCACCTCCTGCCCTTCAGTCACGGCACCACCTGTCCTCAGTCACTGCATCTCATTTCCCTCTGTCACTGCATCTCATTTCCCTCAGTCACTGCATCTCATTTCCCTCAGTCACTGCATCTCATTTCCCTCAGTCACTGCATCTCATTTCATTCAGTCACTGCATCCCATTATCCCTCAGGCCCTGCGTCCCATTTCACTAACGCCCTGCGTCCAATTTCCCTAAGGCCCTGCGTCCCATTTCACTAAGGCCCTGCATCCCATTTCACTCAGGCACTGCAGCCCATTTCACTCAGGCACTGCAGCCCATTTCACTGAGGCACTGTAGCCCATTTCACTCAGGCACTGAAGCCCATTTCACTCAGGCACTGCATCCCATTTCCCTCAGTCACTGCAACCCATTTCCCACAGTCACTGCAACCCATATCCCCCAGTCACTGCATCCCATTTCACTCAGTCACTGCATCACATTTCACCGAGTCTCAGCACCCCATTTCACTCAGTCACTGCATGTCCCTTCCTCAGTCACAGCATCGCATTTCACTCAGCCACTGCATCACATTACCCTCAGTCACTGCCTCCCACTTCACTCAGTCACTGCCTCCTATTTCACTCAGTCACTACCTCCCATTTCAGTCAGTCACTGCATCTCCTTTCCCTCAGTCACTGCGTCACATTTCACTCAGTCACTGCATCACATTTCACTCAGTCTGAGCACCCCATCTCCCACAGTCAGTGCATCCCATTTCCCATAGTCACTGCCTCCCATTTCCCTCAGTCACTGCAACCTTTTCCTATCGTCACTGCAACCCAATTCCCACAGTCACTGCATCCCATTTCCCTCAGTCACAGCATCCCATTTCACTCAGTCACTGCAGCCCATTGAACTGAGACAGTGAATCTCATTGAACTGAGACAGTGAATCTCATTGAACTGAGACAGTGAATCTCATTGAACTGAGACAGTGAATCTCATTGAACTGAGACAGTGAATCTCATTGAACTGAGACAGTGCATCCCATTACCCTCAGTCACAGCATTCCATTTCCCTCAGTAACGGCACCTCCGGTCCCTCAGTCACTGCATCCCATTACCCTCAGTCACTGCATCCCATTTCACTCCATCATTGCATCCCATTTCACTCAGTCACTGTATCCCATTTCACTCAGTCACTGCATCACATTACCCTCGGTCACTGCATCCCTTTTCACTCAGTAACTGCATCCTATTTCACTCAGTGACTGCATCCCATTGCACTCAGTCACTGCGTCCCATTACCCTCAGTCACTGCCTCCCTTTTCCCACAGTCACTGCAAACATTTCTCACAGTCACTGCAACCGGTTTCCCACGGTCACTGCATCTCCTTTCCCTCAGTCACAGCATCTACTTTCCCTCAGTCATGGCACCTCATTTCATTCATTCACGGCAGCTTCTGTCCCTCATTAACTGCATCTCATTTCCCTCTGTCACTGCAACTCATTTCGTTCAGTCACTGCATCCAATTTCCATAAGTCACTGAATCCCATTTCAATCAGTCACTGCATCCCATTTCACTCAGTCACTGCATCCCATTTAACGGAGACAGTGAATCCTGTTCAACTGACACAGTGAATCAATTTCCATCACTCACCACACCCTACTCCCCACTGTCCCGGCACCCCATCTCACTCAGTCAGTGCATCCCATTTCCCATAGTCACTGCATGTCCTTTCCTTAGTCACTGCATCGCATTTCACTCAGTCACTGCATCGCATTACCCTCAGTCCCCACACCCTATTCCCCACAGTCACGGCATCCCATTCCCCACAGTCACGGCATCCCATTTCCCACAGTCACGGCATCCCATTTCCCACAGTCACGGCATCCCATTTCACTCAGGCACTGCATCCCATTTCACTCAGGCACTGCATCCCATTTCACTCAGGCACTGCATCCCATTTCACTCAGGCACTGCATCCCATTTCACTCAGGCACTGCATCCCATTTCACTCAGGCACTGCGTCCCATTTCACTCAGGCACTGCGGCCCATTTCACTCAGGCACTGCGGCCCATTTCACTCAGGCACTGCGGCCCATTTCCCACAGTCACTGCAACCCATTTCCCACAGTCACTGCATCTCCTTTCCCTCAGTCACTGCATCTCATTTCACTAAGTCACTGCATCCCATTTCCCACAGTCACGGCATCGCATTTCATTCAGTCACTGCGTCTCATAACCCTCAGTCCCTGCATTTCATTTCCCTCAGTGACTGCATCCCATTTCACTCAGTGACTGCATCCCATTTCACTCAGTGACCGCATCCCATTTCACTCAGTCACTGCATCCCATTTCACCGAGTCACAGCACCCCATTTCACTCAGTCACTGCATGTCCCTTCCTCAGTCACTGCATCTCATTTCCCTCAGTGACTGCATCACATTTCCCTCAGTCACTGCGTCCCTTTTCCCACAGTCACTGCAAAATTTTCTCACAGTCACTGCAACCCATGTCCCACAGTCACTGCATCTCCTTTCCCTCAGTCACTGCATCTCCTTTCCCTCAGTCACGGCACCTCCTGTCCCTCAGTCACGGCACCTCCTGTCCCTCAGTCACGGCACCTCCTGTCCCTCAGTCACTGCATCCCATTATCAGTCAGTCACTGCATCCCATTTCACTCAGTCACTGCATCCCATTTCACTCAGTCACTGCATCCCATTTCACTCAGGCACTGCATCCCATTTCACCCAGTCACTGCATCCCATTTCACTCAGTCACTGCATCCCATTTCACTCAGTCACTGCATCCCATTACCCTCAGGGACTGCGTCCCATTTCACTCAGGCACTGCATCCCATTTCACTCAGGCACTGCGGACCATTTCACTCAGGCACTGCAGCCCATTTCACTCAGTCACTGCATCCCATTTCACTCAGTCACTGCATCCCATTTCACTCAGTCACTGCATCCCATTTCACCCAGTCACTGCATCCCATTTCACTCAGTCACTGCATCCCATTACCCTCAGGGACTGCATCCCATTTCACTCAGGCACTGCATCCCATTTCACTCAGGCACTGCGGACCATTTCACTCAGGCACTGCAGCCCATTTCACTCAGGCACTGCATCACATTTCAGTCAGTCACTTCCTCCCATTTCAGTCAGTCACTACCTCCGATTTCCCTCAGTCACTGCATCCGATTTCCCTCAGTCACTGCATCCCACTTCACTGAGTCACTGCCTCCCGCTTCACTCAGTCACTGCCTCCCAGTTCACTCAGTCACTGCCTCCCACTTCACTCAGTCACTACCTCCCATTTCAGTCAGTCAGTCACTGCATCTCCTTTCCCTCAGTCACTGCATCACATTTCACTCAGTCACTGCATCACATTTTACTCAGTCTGAGCACCCCATCTCACTCAGTCAGTGCATCCCATTTCCCATAGTCACTGCATGTCATTTCCTAAGTCACTGCATCGCATTTCCCTCAGTCACAGCGTCCCGTTTCCCACAGTCACTGCAACCCATTTCCCACAGTCACTGCATCCCATCTCAACCAGTCACAGCATCCCATTTCTCTCAGTCACAGCATCCCAATACACTCAGTAACAGCATTCCATGTCCCTCCGTCACTACATCACATTTCACTCAGTCACTGCATCACATTTCACTCAGTCTGAGCACCCCATCTCACTCAGTCAGTGCAACCCATTTCCCATAGTCAGTGCATGTCCTTTCCTCAGTCACAGCATTCCATTTCCCTCAGTCACTGCAACCTTTTCGTACAGTCACTGCATCCCATTTCCCACAGTCACTGCATCCCATTTCACTCAGGCACTGCATCCCATTTCACTCAGGCACTGCATCCCATTTCACTCAGGCACTGCATCCCATTTCACTCAGGCACTGCATCTTATTTACCACAGTCACTGCATCTCCTTTCCCTCAGTCACTGCATCTCATTTCCTTCAGTCACTGCGTAAAATTACCCTCAGTCACTGCGTCCCATTACCCTCAGTCACTGCGTCCCATTACCCTCAGTCACTGCATCACATTTCACTCAGTCACTGCATCCCATTTCACTCAGTCACTGCATCCCATTTCCAACAGTCACTGCAACCCATTTCCCACAGTCACTGCATCTCCTTTCCCACAGTCACTGCATCTCATTTCCCACAGTCACGGCGTCTCCTGTCCCTCAGTCACGGCGCCACCTGTCCCTCAGTCACTGCATCTCATTTCCCTCTGTCACTGCATCTCCTTTCCCTCAGTCACTGCATCTCATTTCCCACAGTCACTGCATCTCCTTTCCCTCAGTCACTGCCTCTCCTTTCCCTCAGTCACTGCCTCTCCTTTCCCTCAGTCACTGCCTCTCCTTTCCCTCAGTCACTGCCTCTCCTTTCCCTCAGTCACTGCCTCGCCTTTCCCTCAGTCACTGCCTCTCCTTTCCCTCAGTCACTGCATCACATTTCACTCAGTCTGAGCACCCCATCTCACTCAGTCAGTGCAACCCATTTCCCATAGTCACTGCATGTCCTTTCCTCAGTCACAGAATTCCATTTCCCTCAGTCACTGCATCCCACTTCGCTCAGTCACTGCATCCCACTTCGCTCAGTCACTGCATCCCACTTCACTCAGTCACTGCATCCCACTTCACTCAGTCACTGCATCCCACTTCACTCAGTCACTGCATCCCACTTCACTCAGTCACTGCATCCCACTTCACTCAGTCACTGCATCCCACTTCACTCAGTCACTGCATCCCACTTCACTCAGTCACTGCATCCCACTTCACTCAGTCACTGCATCCCACTTCACTCAGTCACTGCATCCCACTTCATTCAGTCACTGCATCCCACTTCACTCAGTCACTGCATCCCACTTCACTCAGTCACTGCCTCCCATTTCACTCAGTCACTGCATCTCCTTTCCCTCAGTCACTGCATCACATTTCACCCAGTCACTGCATCACATTTCACTCAGTCTGAGCACCCCATCTCACTCAGTCAGTGCATGCCATTTCCCATAGTCACTGCATGTCATTTCCTAAGTCACTGCATCGCATTACACTCAGTCACTGCGTCCCATTTCCCTCAGTCACTGCCTCCCGTTTCGAACAGTCACAGCATCCTATTTCACTCAGTCACAACATCCCATTTCTCTCAGTCACAGCATCCCAGTACACTCAGTCACAGCATCCCAATACACTCAGTCACAGCATCCCAATACACTCAGTCACAGCATCCCATTACCCTCAGTAACAGCATTCCATTTCCCATAGTCACTGCATCTCCTTTCCCTCAGTCACTGCATCACAGTTCACTCAGTCACTGCATCCCAAATCTCTCAGTCACTGCAACCTTTTCGTACAGTCACTGCAACCCATTTCCCACAGTCACTGCATCTCATTTCCCTCAGTCACTGCATCTCATTTCCCTCAGTCACTGCATCTCATTTCGTTCAGTCACTGCATCTCATTTCGTTCAGTCACTGCATCTCATTTCGTTCAGTCACTGCATCTCATTTCGTTCAGTCACTGCATCCCATTATCCCTCAATCACTGCATCCCATTTCACTCTGGCCCTGCATCCCATTTCACTCAGGCACTGCAGCCCATTTCACTCAGGCACTGCAGCCCATTTCACTCAGGCACTGAAGCCCATTTCCCTCAGTCACTGCATCTCCTTTTCCTCAGTCACTGCATACCATTTCACTCAGGCACTGCAGCCCATTTCACTCAGGCACTGCAGCCCATTTCACTCAGGCACTGCATCTCATTTCCCTCAGTCACTGCATCCCATTTCCCAGAATCACTGCATCGCATTTCATTCAGTCACTGCATCTCATAACCCTCAGTCCCAGCATTTCCTTTCCCTAAGTCACTGCATCTCCTTTCCCACAGTCACTGCATCACACTTCACTCAGTGACCGTATCACATTTCACTCAGTCACTGCATCACATTTCACTCAGTCTGAGCACCCCATCTCAGTCAGTCAGTGCAACCCATTTCCCATAGTCACTGCATGTCCTTTCCTCAGTCACTGCATCCCATTTCCCTCAGTCACTGCATCCCAAATCCCTCAGTCACTGCAACCTTTTCGTACAGTCACTGCAACCCATTTCCCACAGTCACTGCATCTCCTTTCCCACAGTCACTGCATCTCCTTTCCCACAGTCACAGCATCCCATTTCACTCAGTCACAGCATCCCATTTCACTCAGTCACAGCATCCCATTTCACTCAGTCACAGCATCCCATTTCACTCAGTCACTGCATCCCATTACCCTCAGTCACTGCATCCCTTTTCACTCAGTCACTGCCTCCCTTTTCCAACAGTCACTGCAAACCTTTCTCACAGTCACTGCAACCCATTTCCCACAGTCACTGCATCTCCTTTCCCACAGTCACTGCATCTCATTTCCCTCAGTCACTGCATCTCATTTCGTTCAGTCACTGCATCCAACTTCACTCAGTCACTGCCTCCCACTTCACTCAGTCACGTCCTCCCATTTCAGTAAGTCACTACCTCCCATTTCAGACAGTCACTGCATCCCATTTCCCTCAGTCACTGCATCCTAATTCACTCAGTCGCTGCATCCCATTTCCCTCAGTCACTGCATCCCATTTCACTCAGTCACTGCAACCTTTTCCTGTAGTCACTGCAACCCAATTCCCACAGTCACTGCAACCCAATTCCCACAGTCACTGCATCCCATTTCCCACAGTCACTGCATCTCCTTTCCCTCAGTCACTGCATCCCATTTCCCTCAGTCACAGCACCCCATTTCACTCAGTCACTGCATCCCATTTAACTGAGACAGTGAATCTCATTGAACTGAGACAGTGAATCTCATTGAACTGAGACAGTGCATCCCATTACCATCAGTCACAGCATTCCATTTCCCACAGTCACTGCATCGCATTTCACTCAGTCACTGCATCCCATTTAACTGAGACAGTGAATCTCATTGAACTGAGACAGTGAATCTCATTGAAATGTGACAGTGCATCCCATTACCATCAGTCACAGCATTCCATTTCCCACAGTCACTGCAACCCATTTCCCACAGTCACTGCATCGCATTTCACTCAGTCACTGCATCCCATTTAACTGAGACAGTGAATCTCATTGAACTGAGACAGTGAATCTCATTGAACTGAGACAGTGAATCTCATTGAACTGAGACAGTGCATCCCATTACCATCAGTCACAGCATTCCATTTCCCACAGTCACTGCAACCCATTTCCCACAGTCACTGCATCCCACTTCACTCAGTCACTGCAACCCATTTCCCACAGTCACTGCAACCCATATCCCACAGTCACTGCATCCCATTTCACTCAGTCACTGCATCCTAATTCACTCAGTGACTGCATCCGATTGCACTCAGTCAATGCATCCCATTTCCCTCAGTCACTGCAACCTTTTCCTATAGTCACAACAACCCAATTCACACAGTCACTGCATCCCATTTCCCTCAGTCACAGCATCCCATTTCAGTCAGTCACATCACCCCATTTCACTCAGTCACTGCATCCCATTTAACTGAGACATTGAATCTTATTGAACTGAGACAGTGCATCCCATTACCCTCAGTCACAGCATTCCATTACCCACAGTCGCTGCATCTCCTTTCCCTCAGTCACTGCATCTCATTTCCACAGTCACTGTATCTCCTTTCCCTCAGGAACGGCACCTCCTGTCCCTCAGTCACTGCATCCCATTACCCTCAGTCACTGCATCCGATTTCCCTCAGTCACTGCATCCCACATCACGCAGTCACTGCCACCCACTTCACTCAGTCACGGCCTCCCATTTCAGTCAATCACTACCTCCCATTTCAGACAGTCACTGCATCCCATTTCCCACAGTCACTGCATCTGCTTTCCCTCAGTCACTGCATCACATTTCACTCAGTCTGAGCACCCCATCTCACTCAGTCAGTGCATCCCATTTCCCATATTCACTGCATGTCCTTTCCTCAGTTGCTGCAACCCATTTCCCACAGTCACTGCATCCCATTTCCCTCAGTCACAGCATCCCATTTAACTCAGTCAATGCATCCCATTTCACTCAGTCACTGCATCCCATTTAACTGAGACAGTGAATCTCATTGAACTGAGACAGTGCATCCCATTACCCTCAGTCACAGCATTCCATTTCCCACAGTCACTGCATCTCCTTTCCCACAGCACTGCATCTCATTTCCCACAGTCACGGCATCTCCTGTCCCTCAGTCACGGCACCTCCTGTCCCTCAGTCACGGCACCTCCTGTCCCTCAGTCACGGCACCTCCTGTCCCTCAGTCACGGCACCTCCTGTCCCTCAGTCACGGCACCACCTGTCCCTCAGTCACGGCACCACCTGTCCCTCAGACACTGCAACAAATTTCCCTCAGACACTGCAACTAATTTCCCTCAGTCACTGCACCTCATTTCCCTCAGTCACTGCATCTCATTTCCCTCAGTCACTGCATCTCATTTCGTTCAGTCACTGCATCTCATTTCGTTCAGTCACTGCATCTCATTTCGTTCAGTCACTGCATCCCATTTAACTGAGACATTGAATCTCATTGAACTGAGACAGTGCAACCCATTACCCTCAGTCACAGCATTCCTTTACCCACAGTCACTGCATCTCCTTTCCCTCAGTCACTGCATCTCATTTCCACAGTCACTGCATCTCATTTCCACAGTCACTGTATCTCATTTCCACAGTCACTGTATCTCCTTTCCCTCAGTAACGGCACCTCCTGTCCCTCAGTCACTGCATCCGATTTCCCTCAGTCACTGCATCCCACTTCACTCAGTCACTGCATCCCACTTCACTCAGTCACTGCATCCCACTTCACTCAGTCACTGCATCCCACTTCACTCAGTCACTGCATCCCACTTCACTCAGTCACTGCATCCCACTTCACTCAGTCACTGCATCCCACTTCACTCAGTCACTGCATCCCACTTCACTCAGTCACTGCATCCCACTTCACTTAGTCACTGCATCCCACTTCACTCAGTCACTACCTCCCATTTCAGTCAGTCACTGCATCTCCTTTCCCTCAGTCACTGCATCACATTTTACTCAGTCTGAGCACCCCATCTCACTCAGTCAGTGCATCCCATTTCCCATAGTCACTCCATGTCATTTCCTAAGTCACTGCATCGCATTACACTCAGTCACTGCGTCCCATTTCCCTCAGTCACTGCCTCCCGTTTCCCACAGTCACAGCAAACGTTTCCCACAGTCACTGCAACCCATTTCCCACAGTCACTGCATCCCATTTCTCTCAGTCACAGCATCCCAATACACTCAGTCACAGAATCCCATTACCCTCAGTCACAGCAATCCATTTCCCTCAGTAACGGCACCTCCTATCCCTCAGTCACTGCCTCCCATTTCCCTCGGTCACGGCGTCCCATTTCACACAGTCACATAATCCCATTACCCTCAGTCACTGCATCCCATTTCACTCAGACACTGCATCCCATTTCACTCAGTCACTGCATCCCTTTTCATTCAGTCAGTGCATCCCTTTTCACTCAGTCACTGCATCCCATTTCCCTCAGTCAGTGCATCCCATTTCACTCAGTCACTGCATCCCATTTCACTCAGACACTGCATCCCATTTCACTCAGTCACTGCATCCCTTTTCATTCAGTCAGTGCATCCCTTTTCACTCAGTCACTGCATCCCTTTTCACTCAGTGATTGCATCCCATAACACTCAGTCACTGTGTCCCATTTCCCTCAGTCACTGCGTCCCTTTTCCCACAGTCACTGCAAACCATTTCCCACAGTCACTGCATCTCCTTTCCCTCAGTCATGGCACCTCCTGTGCCTCAGTCACGTCACCTCCTGTCCCTTAGTCAGTGCATCTCATTTCGTTCAGTCACTGCATCCCATTTCCATCAGTCACTGCATCCCATTTCACTCAGTCACTGCATCCCATTTCACCTAGTCACTGCATCCCATTTCACCCAGTCACTGCATCCCATTTAACCCAGTCACTGCATCCCATTTAACCCAGTCACTGCATCCCATTTCACCCAGTCACTGCATCCCATTTCACTCAGGCACTGCAGCCCATTTCACTCAGTCACTGCATCCCATTCCCCTCAGGGACTGCGGCCCATTTCACTCAGGCACTGCGGCCCATTTCACTCAGGCACTGCGGCCCATTTCACTCAGGCACTGCGGCCCATTTCACTCAGGCACTGCGGCCCATTTCAGTCAGTCACTTCCTCCCATTTCAGTCAGTCACTACCTCCGATTTCCCTCAGTCAGTGCATCCGATTTCCGTCAGTCACTGCCTCCCACTTCACTCAGTCACTGGCTCCCACTTCACTCAGTCACTGGCTCCCACTTCACTCAGTCACTGGCTCCCACTTCACTCAGTCACTGGCTCCCACTTCACTCAGTCACTGGCTCCCACTTCACTCAGTCACTGGCTCCCACTTCACTCAGTCACAGCATCCCATTTCACTCAGGCACTGCATCCCATTTCACTCAGGCACTGCATCCCATTTCCCACAGTCACTGCATCTCCTTTCCCTCAGTCACTGCATCTCCTTTCCCTCAGTCACTGCATCTCATTTCCCTCAGTCACTGCGTCCCATTTCCCTCAGTCACTGCGTCCCATTACCCTCAGTCACTGCGTCCCATTACCCTCAGTCACTGCGTCCCATTACCCTCAGTCACTGCATCCCATTTCACTCAGGCACTGCAGCCCATTTCACTCCGGCACTGCAGCCCATTTCACTCAGGCACTGCAGCCCATTTCACTCAGGCACTGCAGCCCATTTCACTCAGGCACTGAAGCCCATTTCACTCAGTCACTGCATCCCATTTCCCCCAGTCACTGCAACCCATTTCCCCCAGTCACTGCATCTCCTTTCCCTCAGTCACTGCATCCCATTTCCCAGAATCACTGCATCGCATTTCATTCAGTCACTGCATCTCATAACCCTCAGTCCCAGCATTTCCTTTCCCTAAGTCACTGCATCCCATTTCACTCAATCACTGCATCACATTTCACTCAGTCACTGCATCACATTTCACTCAGTCACTGCATCACATTTCACTCAGTCTGAGCACCCCATCTCAGTCAGTCAGTGCAACCCATTTCCCATAGTCACTGCATGTCCTTTCCTCAGTCACAGCATTCCATTTCCCTCAGTCACTGCATCCCAAATCCCTCAGTCACTGCAACCTTTTCGTACAGTCACTGCAACCCATTTCCCACAGTCACTGCATCTCCTTTCCCACAGTCACTGCATCTCCTTTCCCACAGTCACTGCATCTCCTTTCCCACAGTCACAGCATCCCATTTCACTCAGTCACAGCATCCCATTTCACTCAGTCACTGCATCCCATTTCACTCAGTCACTGCATTACATTTCACTCAGTCACTGCATCACATTACCCTCAGTCACTGCATCCCTTTTCACTCAGTCACTGCCTCCCTTTTCCAACAGTCAACGCAAACCTTTCTCACAGTCACTGCAACCCATTTCCCACAGTCACTGCATCTCCTTTCCCACAGTCACTGCATCTCATTTCCCTCAGTCACTGCATCCAACTTCACTCAGTCACTGCCTCCCACTTCACTCAGTCACTGCCTCCCACTTCACTTAGTCACGTCCTCCCATTTCAGACAGTCACTGCATCCCACTTCACTCAGTCACTGCATCCCACTTCACTCAGTCACTGCATCCCACTTCACTCAGTCACTGCATCCCACTTCACTCAGTCACTGCATCCCACTTCACTCAGTCACTGCATCCCACTTCACTCAGTCACTGCATCCCACTTCACTCAGTCACTGCATCCCACTTCACTGAGTCACTGCATCCCACTTCACTGAGTCACTGCCTCCCACTTCACTCAGTCACTGCCTCCCATTTCAATCAGGCACTGCATCCCATTTCACTCAAGCACTGCAGCCCATTTCACTCAGGCACTGCATCCCATTTCCCTCAGTCACTGCAACCCATTTCCCACAGTCACTGCAACCCATTTCCCCCAGTCACTGCAACCCATTTCCCCCAGTCACTGCATCTCCTTTGCCTCAGTCACTGCGTCACATTTCACTCAGTCACTGCATCTCATTTCCCTCAGTGACTGAATCACATTTCACTCAGTGACTGCATCCTAATTCACTCAGTCACGGCATCCCATTTCCCACAGTCACTGCATCGCATTTCATTCAGTCACTGCATCCCATTACCCTCAGGCACTGCGTCCCATTTCACTCAGGCACTGCATCCCATTTCACTCAGGCACTGCGGCCCATTTCCCACAGTCACTGCAACCCATTTCCCACAGTCACTGCAACCCATTTCCCCCAGTCACTGCATCCCATTACCCTCAGTCACTGCATCCGATTTCCCTCAGTCACTGCATCCCACATCACGCAGTCACTGCCACCCACTTCACTCAGTCACGGCCTCCCATTTCAGTCAATCACTACCTCCCATTTCAGACAGTCACTGCATCCCATTTCCCACAGTCACTGCATCTGCTTTCCCTCAGTCACTGCATCACATTTCACTCAGTCTGAGCACCCCATCTCACTCAGTCAGTGCATCCCATTTCCCATATTCACTGCATGTCCTTTCCTCAGTTGCTGCAACCCATTTCCCACAGTCACTGCATCCCATTTCCCTCAGTCACAGCATCCCATTTAACTCAGTCAATGCATCCCATTTCACTCAGTCACTGCATCCCATTTAACTGAGACAGTGAATCTCATTGAACTGAGACAGTGCATCCCATTACCCTCAGTCACAGCATTCCATTTCCCACAGTCACTGCATCTCCTTTCCCACAGCACTGCATCTCATTTCCCTCAGTCACGGCACCTCCTGTCCCTCAGTCACGGCACCTCCTGTCCCTCAGTCACGGCACCTCCTGTCCCTCAGTCACGGCACCTCCTGTCCCTCAGTCACGGCACCTCCTGTCCCTCAGTCACGGCACCTCCTGTCCCTCAGTCACGGCACCTCTTGTCCCTCAGTCACGGCACCTCTTGTCCCTCAGTCACGGCACCACCTGTCCCTCAGACACTGCAACAAATTTCCCTCAGACACTGCAACTAATTTCCCTCAGTCACTGCACCTCATTTCCCTCAGTCACTGCATCTCATTTCGTTCAGTCACTGCATCTCATTTCGTTCAGTCACTGCATCTCATTTCGTTCAGTCACTGCATCCCATTTAACTGAGACATTGAATCTCATTGAACTGAGACAGTGCGTCCCATTACCCTCAGTCACAGCATTCCATTTCCCACAGTCACTGCATCTCCTTTCCCACAGCACTGCATCTCATTTCCCACAGTCACAGCATCTCCTGTCCCTCAGTCACGGCACCTCCTGTCCCTCAGTCACGGCACCTCCTGTCCCTCAGTCACGGCACCTCCTGTCCCTCAGTCACGGCACCTCTTGTCCCTCAGTCACGGCACCTCTTGTCCCTCAGTCACGGCACCTCTTGTCCCTCAGTCACGGCACCACCTGTCCCTCAGACACTGCAACAAATTTCCCTCAGACACTGCAACTAATTTCCCTCAGACACTGCAACTAATTTCCCTCAGTCACTGCACCTCATTTCCCTCAGTCACTGCATCTCATTTCGTTCAGTCACTGCATCCCATTTAACTGAGACATTGAATCTCATTGAACTGAGACAGTGCAACCCATTACCCTCAGTCACAGCATTCCTTTACCCACAGTCACTGCATCTCCTTTCCCTCAGTCACTGCATCTCATTTCCACAGTCACTGTATCTCCTTTCCCTCAGTAACGGCACCTCCTGTCCCTCAGTCACTGCATCCGATTTCCCTCAGTCACTGCATCCCACTTCACTCAGTCACTGCATCCCACTTCACTCAGTCACTGCATCCCACTTCACTCAGTCACTGCATCCCACTTCACTCAGTCACTGCATCCCACTTCACTCAGTCACTGCATCCCACTTCACTCAGTCACTGCATCCCACTTCACTCAGTCACTGCATCCCACTTCACTCAGTCACTGCATCCCACTTCACTCAGTCACTGCATCCCACTTCACTCAGTCACTGCATCCCACTTCACTCAGTCACTGCATCCCACTTCACTTAGTCACTGCATCCCACTTCACTCAGTCACTACCTCCCATTTCAGTCAGTCACTGCATCTCCTTTCCCTCAGTCACTGCATCACATTTTACTCAGTCTGAGCACCCCATCTCACTCAGTCAGTGCATCCCATTTCCCATAGTCACTCCATGTCATTTCCTAAGTCACTGCATCGCATTACACTCAGTCACTGCGTCCCATTTCCCTCAGTCACTGCCTCCCGTTTCCCACAGTCACAGCAAACGTTTCCCACAGTCACTGCAACCCATTTCCCACAGTCACTGCATCCCATTTCTCTCAGTCACAGCATCCCAATACACTCAGTCACAGAATCCCATTACCCTCAGTCACAGCAATCCATTTCCCTCAGTAACGGCACCTCCTATCCCTCAGTCACTGCCTCCCATTTCCCTCGGTCACGGCGTCCCATTTCACACAGTCACATAATCCCATTACCCTCAGTCACTGCATCCCATTTCACTCAGACACTGCATCCCATTTCACTCAGTCACTGCATCCCTTTTCATTCAGTCAGTGCATCCCTTTTCACTCAGTCACTGCATCCCTTTTCACTCAGTGATTGCATCCCATAACACTCAGTCACTGTGTCCCATTTCCCTCAGTCACTGCGTCCCTTTTCCCACAGTCACTGCAAACCATTTCCCACAGTCACTGCATCTCCTTTCCCTCAGTCATGGCACCTCCTGTGCCTCAGTCACGTCACCTCCTGTCCCTTAGTCAGTGCATCTCATTTCGTTCAGTCACTGCATCCCATTTCCATCAGTCACTGCATCCCATTTCACTCAGTCACTGCATCCCATTTCACCTAGTCACTGCATCCCATTTCACCCAGTCACTGCATCCCATTTCACCCAGTCACTGCATCCCATTTAACCCAGTCACTGCATCCCATTTAACCCAGTCACTGCATCCCATTTCACCCAGTCACTGCATCCCATTTCACCCAGTCACTGCATCCCATTTCACTCAGGCACTGCAGCCCATTTCACTCAGTCACTGCATCCCATTCCCCTCAGGCACTGCGGCCCATTTCACTCAGGCACTGCGGCCCATTTCACTCAGGCACTGCGGCCCATTTCACTCAGGCACTGCGGCCCATTTCACTCAGGCACTGCGGCCCATTTCACTCAGGCACTGCGGCCCATTTCAGTCAGTCACTTCCTCCCATTTCAGTCAGTCACTACCTCCGATTTCCCTCAGTCAGTGCATCCGATTTCCGTCAGTCACTGCATCCCACTTCACTCAGTCACTGCCTCCCACTTCACTCAGTCACTGGCTCCCACTTCACTCAGTCACTGGCTCCCACTTCACTCAGTCACTGGCTCCCACTTCACTCAGTCACTGGCTCCCACTTCACTCAGTCACTGGCTCCCACTTCACTCAGTCACTGGCTCCCACTTCACTCAGTCACTGGCTCCCACTTCACTCAGTCACTGGCTCCCACTTCACTCAGTCACTGGCTCCCACTTCACTCAGTCACAGCATCCCATTTCACTCAGGCACTGCATCCCATTTCACTCAGGCACTGCATCCCATTTCCCACAGTCACTGCATCTCCTTTCCTCAGTCACTGCATCTCCTTTCCCTCAGTCACTGCATCTCATTTCCCTCAGTCACTGCGTCCCATTACCCTCAGTCACTGCGTCCCATTACCCTCAGTCACTGCGTCCCATTTCACTCAGGCACTGCAGCCCATTTCACTCCGGCACTGCAGCCCATTTCACTCAGGCACTGCAGCCCATTTCACTCAGGCACTGCAGCCCATTTCACTCAGGCACTGAAGCCCATTTCACTCAGTCACTGCATCCCATTTCCCCCAGTCACTGCAACCCATTTCCCCCAGTCACTGCATCTCCTTTCCCTCAGTCACTGCATCCCATTTCCCAGAATCACTGCATCGCATTTCATTCAGTCACTGCATCTCATAACCCTCAGTCCCAGCATTTCCTTTCCCTAAGTCACTGCATCCCATTTCACTCAATCACTGCATCACATTTCACTCAGTCACTGCATCACATTTCACTCAGTCACTGCATCACATTTCACTCAGTCTGAGCACCCCATCTCAGTCAGTCAGTGCAACCCATTTCCCATAGTCACTGCATGTCCTTTCCTCAGTCACAGCATTCCATTTCCCTCAGTCACTGCATCCCAAATCCCTCAGTCACTGCAACCTTTTCGTACAGTCACTGCAACCCATTTCCCACAGTCACTGCATCTCCTTTCCCACAGTCACTGCATCTCCTTTCCCACAGTCACAGCATCCCATTTCACTCAGTCACTGCATCCCATTTCACTCAGTCACTGCATTACATTTCACTCAGTCACTGCATCACATTACCCTCAGTCACTGCATCCCTTTTCACTCAGTCACTGCCTCCCTTTTCCAACAGTCAACGCAAACCTTTCTCACAGTCACTGCAACCCATTTCCCACAGTCACTGCATCTCCTTTCCCACAGTCACTGCATCTCATTTCCCTCAGTCACTGCATCCAACTTCACTCAGTCACTGCCTCCCACTTCACTTAGTCACGTCCTCCCATTTCAGACAGTCACTGCATCCCACTTCACTCAGTCACTGCATCCCACTTCACTCAGTCACTGCATCCCACTTCACTCAGTCACTGCATCCCACTTCACTCAGTCACTGCATCCCACTTCACTCAGTCACTGCATCCCACTTCACTCAGTCACTGCATCCCACTTCACTCAGTCACTGCATCCCACTTCACTCAGTCACTGCATCCCACTTCACTGAGTCACTGCATCCCACTTCACTGAGTCACTGCCTCCCACTTCACTCAGTCACTGCCTCCCATTTCAATCAGGCACTGCATCCCATTTCACTCAAGCACTGCAGCCCATTTCACTCAGGCACTGCATCCCATTTCCCTCAGTCACTGCAACCCATTTCCCACAGTCACTGCAACCCATTTCCCCCAGTCACTGCAACCCATTTCCCCCAGTCACTGCATCTCCTTTGCCTCAGTCACTGCGTCACATTTCACTCAGTCACTGCATCTCATTTCCCTCAGTGACTGAATCACATTTCACTCAGTGACTGCATCCTAATTCACTCAGTCACTGCATCCCATTTCACTCAGTCACTGCCTCCCATTTCAGTCAGTCACTGCATCTCCTTTCCCTCAGTCACTGCGTCACATTTCACTCAGTCACTGCATCACATTTCACTCAGTCACTGCATCTCATTTCCCTCAGTGACTGAATCACATTTCACTCAGTGACTGCATCACATTTCACTCAGTCACGGCATCCCATTTCCCACAGTCACTGCATCGCATTTCATTCAGTCACTGCATCCCATTACCCTCAGGCACTGCGTCCCATTTCACTCAGGCACTGCATCCCATTTCACTCAGGCACTGCGGCCCATTTCCCACAGTCACTGCAACCCATTTCCCACAGTCACTGCAACCCATTTCCCCCAGTCACTGCATCCCATTACCCTCAGTCACTGCATCGCATTTCATTCAGTCACTGCGTCTCATAACCCTCAGTCCCTGCATTTCATTTCCCTCAGTGACTGCATCCCATTTCACACAGTGACTGCATCCCATTTCACTCAGTCACTGCATCACATTTCACCGAGTCTCAGCACCCCATTTCACTCAGTCACTGCATGTCCCTTCCTCAGTCACAGCATCCCATTTCACTCAGCCACTGCATCACATTAACCTCAGACACTGCATCTCATTTCCCTCAGTGACTGCATCACATTTCACTCAGTGACTGCATCACATTTCACTCAGTCACTGCATCCCGCTTCACTCAGTCACTGCATCCCGCTTCACTCAGTCACTGCATCCCGCTTCACTCAGTCACTGCCTCCTATTTCACTCAGTCACTCCCACCCATTTCAGTCAGACACTATCTCCCATTTCAGTCAGACACTACCTCCCATTTCAGTCAGACACTGCATGTCCTTTCCCTCAGTCACTGCGTCACATTTCACTCAGTCACTCCATCACATTTCACTCAGTCTGAGCACCCCATCTCCCTCAGTCAGTGCATCCCATTTCCCATAGTCACAGCCTCCCATTTCCCTCAGTCACTGCATCCCATTTCCCTCAGTCACTGCAACCTTTTCCTATAGTCACTGCAACCCAATTCCCACAGTCACTGCATCCCATTTCCCTCAGTCACAGCATCCCATTTCACTCAGTCACAGCATTCCATTTCCCACAGTCACTGCATCTCCTTTCCCTCAGTCACTGCATCTCCTTTCCCTCAGTCACTGCATCAGATTTCACTCAGTCACTGCATCACATTTCACTCAGTCTGAGCACCCAATCTCCCTCAGTCAGTGCATCCCATTTCCCATAGTCACAGCCTCCCATTTCCCTCAGTCACTGCATCCCAAATCCCTCAGTCACTGCAACCTTTTCGTATAGTCACTGCAACCCATTTCCCACAGTCACTGCATCCCACTTCACTCAGTCACAGCATCCCATTTCACTCAGGCACTGCAGCCCATTTCACTCAGGCACTGCAGCCCATTACCCTCAGTCACTGCTTCCCATTAGCCTCAGTCACTGCATCCCATTGCCCTCAGTCACTGCATCCCTTTTCAGTCAGTCACTGCATTACTTTTCACTCAGTCACTGCATCCCATTTCCATCAGTCACTGCATCCCATTTCACTCAGGCCCTGCATCCCATTATCACTCAGTCACTGCATCCCATTATCCCTCAGTCACTGCATACCATTTCACTCAGGCCCTGCATCCCATTATCACTCAGGCCCTGCATCCCATTTCAATCAGTCACTGCATCCCATTTAACGGAGACAGTGAATCCTGTTCAACTGACACAGTGAATCAATTTCCATCACTCACCAACCCTACTCCCCACAGTCCCGGCACCCCATCTCACTCAGTCAGTGCATCTCATTTCCCATAGTCACTGCATGTCCTTTCCTTAGTCACTGCTTCGCATTTCACTCAGTCACTGCATCGCATTACCCTCAGTCCCCACACCCTATTCCCCACAGTCACGGCATCCCATTTCCCACAGTCAGTGCATCGCATTTCATTCAGTCACTGCATCCCATTACCCTCAGGCACTGCGTCCCATTTCACACAGGCACTGCATCCCATTACCCACAGTCACTGCATCACATTCAACTGAGACAGTGAATATCATTGAACTGAGACAGTGCATCCCATTACCCTCAGTCACAGCAATCCATTTCTCTCAGTAATGGCACCTCCTATCCCTCCGTCACTGCCCCCCATTTCCCTCGGTCACTGCGTCCCATTTCACTCAGTCACATAATCCCATTACCCTCAGTAACTGCATCCCACTTCACTCAGTCACTGCCTCCCATTTCACTAAGTCACTCCCTCCCATTTCAGTCAGTCACTGCATCTCCTTTCCCTCAGTCACTGCATCACATTTCACTCAGTCTGAGCACCCCATCTCCCTCAGTCAGTGCATCCCATTTCCCATCGTCACTGCCTCCCATTTCCCTCAGTCAATGCATCCCATTTCCCTCAGTCACTGCAACTTTTTCCTATCGTCACTGCAACCCAATTCCCACAGTCACTGCATCCCAATTCCCTCAGTCACAGCATCCCATTTCAGTTCGTCACAGCACCCCATTTCACTCAGTCACTGCAGCCCATTTAACTGAGACAGTGGATCTCATTGAACTGAGACAGTGAATCTCATTTACCCTAAGTCACAGCATTCCATTTCCCACAGTCACTGCATCTCCTTTCCCTCCGTCACTGCATCTCATTTCCACAGTCACTGTATCTCCTTTCCCTCAGTAACGGCACCTCCTGCCCTTCAGTCACGGCACCACCTGTCCTCAGTCACTGCATCTCATTTCCCTCGGTCACTGCATCTCATTTCCCTCAGTCACTGCATCTCATTTCCCTCAGTCACTGCATCTCATTTCCCTCAGTCACTGCATCTCATTTCATTCAGTCACTGCATCCCATTATCCCTCAGGCCCTGCGTCCCATTTCACTAACGCCCTGCGTCCAATTTCCCTAAGGCCCTGCGTCCCATTTCACTAAGGCCCTGCATCCCATTTCACTCAGGCACTGCAGCCCATTTCACTCAGGCACTGCAGCCCATTTCACTCAGGCACTGCAGCCCATTTCACTCAGGCACTGCAGCCCATTTCACTGAGGCACTGTAGCCCATTTCACTGAGGCACTGTAGCCCATTTCACTCAGGCACTGAAGCCCATTTCACTCAGGCACTGAAGCCCATTTCACTCAGGCACTGAAGCCCATTTCACTCAGGCACTGCATCCCATTTCCCTCAGTCACTGCAACCCATTTCCCACAGTCACTGCAACCCATATCCCCCAGTCACTGCATCCCATTTCACTCAGTCACTGCATCACATTTCACCGAGTCTCAGCACCCCATTTCACTCAGTCACTGCATGTCCCTTCCTCAGTCACAGCATCGCATTTCACTCAGCCACTGCATCACATTACCCTCAGTCACTGCCTCCCACTTCACTCAGTCACTGCCTCCTATTTCACTCAGTCACTACCTCCCATTTCAGTCAGTCACTGCATCTCCTTTCCCTCAGTCACTGCGTCACATTTCACTCAGTCACTGCATCACATTTCACTCAGTCTGAGCACCCCATCTCCCTCAGTCAGTGCATCCCATTTCCCATAGTCACTGCCTCCCATTTCCCTCAGTCACTGCAACCTTTTCCTATCGTCACTGCAACCCAATTCCCATAGTCACTGCATCCCATTTCCCTCAGTCACAGCATCCCATTTCACTCAGTCACTGCAGCCCATTGAACTGAGACAGTGAATCTCATTGAACTGAGACAGTGAATCTCATTGAACTGAGACAGTGAATCTCATTGAACTGAGACAGTGAATCTCATTGAACTGAGACAGTGCATCCCATTACCCTCAGTCACAGCATTCCATTTCCCTCAGTAACGGCACCTCCGGTCCCTCAGTCACTGCATCCCATTACCCTCAGTCACTGCATCCCATTTCACTCCATCATTGCATCCCATTTCACTCAGTCACTGTATCCCATTTCACTCAGTCACTGCATCACATTACCCTCGGTCACTGCATCCCTTTTCACTCAGTAACTGCATCCTATTTCACTCAGTGACTGCATCCCATTGCACTCAGTCACTGCGTCCCATTACCCTCAGTCACTGCCTCCCTTTTCCCACAGTCACTGCAAACATTTCTCACAGTCACTGCAACCGGTTTCCCACGGTCACTGCATCTCCTTTCCCTCAGTCACAGCATCTACTTTCCCTCAGTCATGGCACCTCATTTCATTCATTCACGGCAGCTTCTGTCCCTCATTAACTGCATCTCATTTCCCTCTGTCACTGCAACTCATTTCGTTCAGTCACTGCATCCAATTTCCATAAGTCACTGAATCCCATTTCAATCAGTCACTGCATCCCATTTCACTCAGTCACTGCATCCCATTTAACGGAGACAGTGAATCCTGTTCAACTGACACAGTGAATCAATTTCCATCACTCACCACACCCTACTCCCCACTGTCCCGGCACCCCATCTCACTCAGTCAGTGCATCCCATTTCCCATAGTCACTGCATGTCCTTTCCTTAGTCACTGCATCGCATTTCACTCAGTCACTGCATCGCATTACCCTCAGTCCCCACACCCTATTCCCCACAGTCACGGCATCCCATTCCCCACAGTCACGGCATCCCATTTCCCACAGTCACGGCATCCCATTTCACTCAGGCACTGCATCCCATTTCACTCAGGCACTGCATCCCATTTCACTCAGGCACTGCATCCCATTTCACTCAGGCACTGCATCCCATTTCACTCAGGCACTGCATCCCATTTCACTCAGGCACTGCATCCCATTTCACTCAGGCACTGCATCCCATTTCACTCAGGCACTGCATCCCATTTCACTCAGGCACTGCATCCCATTTCACTCAGGCACTGCATCCCATTTCACTCAGGCACTGCGGCCCATTTCACTCAGGCACTGCGGCCCATTTCACTCAGGCACTGCGGCCCATTTCACTCAGGCACTGCGGCCCATTTCCCACAGTCACTGCAACCCATTTCCCACAGTCACTGCATCTCCTTTCCCTCAGTCACTGCATCTCATTTCACTAAGTCACTGCATCCCATTTCCCACAGTCACGGCATCGCATTTCATTCAGTCACTGCGTCTCATAACCCTCAGTCCCTGCATTTCATTTCCCTCAGTGACTGCATCCCATTTCACTCAGTGACTGCATCCCATTTCACTCAGTGACTGCATCCCATTTCACTCAGTCACTGCATCCCATTTCACCGAGTCACAGCACCCCATTTCACTCAGTCACTGCATGTCCCTTCCTCAGTCACTGCATCTCATTTCCCTCAGTGACTGCATCACATTTCACTCAGTCACTGCATCCCTTTTCACTCAGTGATTGCATCCCATTACACTCAGTCACTGTGTCCCATTTCCCTCAGTCACTGCGTCCCTTTTCCCACAGTCACTGCAAAATTTTCTCACAGTCACTGCAACCCATGTCCCACAGTCACTGCATCTCCTTTCCCTCAGTCACTGCATCTCCTTTCCCTCAGTCACGGCACCTCCTGTCCCTCAGTCACGGCACCTCCTGTCCCTCAGTCACGGCACCTCCTGTCCCTCAGTCACTGCATCCCATTATCAGTCAGTCACTGCATCCCATTTCACTCAGTCACTGCATCCCATTTCACTCAGTCACTGCATCCCATTTCACTCAGGCACTGCATCCCATTTCACCCAGTCACTGCATCCCATTTCACTCAGTCACTGCATCCCATTTCACTCAGTCACTGCGTCCCATTACCCTCAGGGACTGCGTCCCATTTCACTCAGGCACTGCATCCCATTTCACTCAGGCACTGCGGACCATTTCACTCAGGCACTGCAGCCCATTTCACTCAGTCACTGCATCCCATTTCACTCAGTCACTGCATCCCATTTCACTCAGTCACTGCATCCCATTTCACTCAGTCACTGCATCCCATTTCACCCAGTCACTGCATCCCATTTCACTCAGTCACTGCATCCCATTACCCTCAGGGACTGCATCCCATTTCACTCAGGCACTGCATCCCATTTCACTCAGGCACTGCGGACCATTTCACTCAGGCACTGCAGCCCATTTCACTCAGTCACTGCATCACATTTCAGTCAGTCACTTCCTCCCATTTCAGTCAGTCACTACCTCCGATTTCCCTCAGTCACTGCATCCGATTTCCCTCAGTCACTGCATCCCACTTCACTGAGTCACTGCCTCCCACTTCACTCAGTCACTGCCTCCCACTTCACTCAGTCACTGCCTCCCACTTCACTCAGTCACTACCTCCCATTTCAGTCAGTCAGTCACTGCATCTCCTTTCCCTCAGTCACTGCATCACATTTCACTCAGTCACTGCATCACATTTTACTCAGTCTGAGCACCCCATCTCACTCAGTCAGTGCATCCCATTTCCCATAGTCACTGCATGTCATTTCCTAAGTCACTGCATCGCATTTCCCTCAGTCACAGCGTCCCGTTTCCCACAGTCACTGCAACCCATTTCCCACAGTCACTGCATCCCATCTCAACCAGTCACAGCATCCCATTTCTCTCAGTCACAGCATCCCAATACACTCAGTAACAGCATTCCATGTCCCTCCGTCACTACATCACATTTCACTCAGTCACTGCATCACATTTCACTCAGTCTGAGCACCCCATCTCACTCAGTCAGTGCAACCCATTTCCCATAGTCAGTGCATGTCCTTTCCTCAGTCACAGCATTCCATTTCCCTCAGTCACTGCAACCTTTTCGTACAGTCACTGCAACCCATTTCCCACAGTCACTGCAACCCATTTCCCACAGTCACTGCATCCCATTTCACTCAGGCACTGCATCCCATTTCACTCAGGCACTGCATCCCATTTCACTCAGGCACTGCATCCCATTTCACTCAGGCACTGCATCCCATTTCACTCAGGCACTGCATCCCATTTCACTCAGGCACTGCATCCCATTTCACTCAGGCACTGCATCTCCTTTCCCTCAGTCACTGCATCTCATTTCCTTCAGTCACTGCGTAAAATTACCCTCAGTCACTGCGTCCCATTACCCTCAGTCACTGCGTCCCATTACCCTCAGTCACTGCATCACATTTCACTCAGTCACTGCATCCCATTTCACTCAGTCACTGCATACCTTTTCCAACAGTCACTGCAACCCATTTCCCACAGTCACTGCATCTCCTTTCCCACAGTCACTGCATCTCATTTCCCACAGTCACGGCGTCTCCTGTCCCTCAGTCACGGCGCCACCTGTCCCTCAGTCACTGCATCTCCTTTCCCTCAGTCACTGCATCTCATTTCCCACAGTCACTGCATCTCATTTCCCACAGTCACTGCATCTCCTTTCCCTCAGTCACTGCCTCTCCTTTCCCTCAGTCACTGCCTCTCCTTTCCCTCAGTCACTGCCTCTCCTTTCCCTCAGTCACTGCCTCTCCTTTCCCTCAGTCACTGCCTCTCCTTTCCCTCAGTCTGAGCACCCCATCTCACTCAGTCAGTGCAACCCATTTCCCATAGTCACTGCATGTCCTTTCCTCAGTCACAGAATTCCATTTCCCTCAGTCACTGCATCCCATTTCGCTCAGTCACTGCATCCCACTTCACTCAGTCACTGCATCCCACTTCACTCAGTCACTGCATCCCACTTCACTCAGTCACTGCATCCCACTTCACTCAGTCACTGCATCCCACTTCACTCAGTCACTGCATCCCACTTCACTCAGTCACTGCATCCCACTTCACTCAGTCACTGCATCCCACTTCACTCAGTCACTGCATCCCACTTCACTCAGTCACTGCATCCCACTTCACTCAGTCACTGCATCCCACTTCACTCAGTCACTGCATCCCACTTCACTCAGTCACTGCATCCCACTTCACTCAGTCACTGCATCCCACTTCACTCAGTCACTGCATCCCACTTCACTCAGTCACTGCATCTCCTTTCCCTCAGTCACTGCATCACATTTCACCCAGTCACTGCATCACATTTCACTCAGTCTGAGCACCCCATCTCACTCAGTCAGTGCATGCCATTTCCCATAGTCACTGCATGTCATTTCCTAAGTCACTGCATCGCATTACACTCAGTCACTGCGTCCCATTTCCCTCAGTCACTGCCTCCCGTTTCGAACAGTCACAGCATCCTATTTCACTCAGTCACAACATCCCATTTCTCTCAGTCACAGCATCCCAGTACACTCAGTCACAGCATCCCAATACACTCAGTCACAGCATCCCATTACCCTCAGTAACAGCATTCCATTTCCCATAGTCACTGCATCTCCTTTCCCTCAGTCACTGCATCACAGTTCACTCAGTCACTGCATCCCAAATCTCTCAGTCACTGCAACCTTTTCGTACAGTCACTGCAACCCATTTCCCACAGTCACTGCATCTCATTTCCCTCAGTCACTGCATCTCATTTCGCTCAGTCACTGCATCTCATTTCGTTCAGTCACTGCATCTCATTTCGTTCAGTCACTGCATCTCATTTCGTTCAGTCACTGCATCCCATTATCCCTCAATCACTGCATCCCATTTCACTCAGGCCCTGCATCCCATTTCACTCAGGCACTGCAGCCCATTTCACTCAGGCACTGCAGCCCATTTCACTCAGGCACTGAAGCCCATTTCCCTCAGTCACTGCATCTCCTTTTCCTCAGTCACTGCAGCCCATTTCACTCAGGCACTGCAGCCCATTTCACTCAGGCACTGCAGCCCATTTCACTCAGGCACTGCATCTCATTTCCCTCAGTCACTGCATCCCATTTCCCAGAATCACTGCATCGCATTTCATTCAGTCACTGCATCTCATAACCCTCAGTCCCAGCATTTCCTTTCCCTAAGTCACTGCATCTCCTTTCCCACAGTCACTGCATCACACTTCACTCAGTGACCGTATCACATTTCACTCAGTCACTGCATCACATTTCACTCAGTCTGAGCACCCCATCTCAGTCAGTCAGTGCAACCCATTTCCCATAGTCACTGCATGTCCTTTCCTCAGTCACAGCATTCCATTTCCCTCAGTCACTGCATCCCAAATCCCTCAGTCACTGCAACCTTTTCGTACAGTCACTGCAACCCATTTCCCACAGTCACTGCATCTCCTTTCCCACAGTCACTGCATCTCCTTTCCCACAGTCACTGCATCTCCTTTCCCACAGTCACAGCATCCCATTTCACTCAGTCACAGCATCCCATTTCACTCAGTCACAGCATCCCATTTCACTCAGTCACTGCATCCCATTACCCTCAGTCACTGCATCCCTTTTCACTCAGTCACTGCCTCCCTTTTCCAACAGTCACTGCAAACCTTTCTCACAGTCACTGCAACCCATTTCCCACAGTCACTGCATCTCCTTTCCCACAGTCACTGCATCTCATTTCCCTCAGTCACTGCATCTCATTTCGTTCAGTCACTGCATCCAACTTCACTCAGTCACTGCCTCCCACTTCACTCAGTCACGTCCTCCCATTTCAGTAAGTCACTACCTCCCATTTCAGACAGTCACTGCATCCCATTTCCCTCAGTCACTGCATCCTAATTCACTCAGTCGCTGCATCCCATTTCCCTCAGTCACTGCATCCCATTTCACTCAGTCACTGCAACCTTTTCCTGTAGTCACTGCAACCCAATTCCCACAGTCACTGCATCCCATTTCCCACAGTCACTGCATCTCCTTTCCCTCAGTCACTGCATCCCATTTCCCTCAGTCACAGCACCCCATTTCACTCAGTCACTGCATCCCATTTAACTGAGACAGTGAATCTCATTGAACTGAGACAGTGAATCTCATTGAACTGAGACAGTGCATCCCATTACCATCAGTCACAGCATTCCATTTCCCACAGTCACTGCATCGCATTTCACTCAGTCACTGCATCCCATTGAACTGAGACAGTGAATCTCATTGAACTGTGACAGTGCATCCCATTACCATCAGTCACAGCATTCCATTTCCCACAGTCACTGCAACCCATTTCCCACAGTCACTGCATCGCATTTCACTCAGTCACTGCATCCCATTTAACTGAGTCAGTGAATCTCATTGAACTGAGACAGTGAATCTCATTGAACTGAGACAGTGAATCTCATTGAACTGAGACAGTGAATCTCATTGAACTGAGACAGTGCATCCCATTACCATCAGTCACAGCATTCCATTTCCCACAGTCACTGCAACCCATTTCCCACAGTCACTGCATCCCACTTCACTCAGTCACTGCAACCCATTTCCCACAGTCACTGCATCTCATTTCCCACAGTCACGGCATCTCCTGTCCCTCAGTCACTGCATCTCATTTCCCTCAGTCACTGCGTCCCATTACCCTCAGTCACTGCGTCCCATTAGCCTCAGTCACTGCGTCCCATTACCCTCAGTCACTGCGTCCCATTAGCCTCAGTCACTGCGTCCCATTAGCCTCAGTCACTGCGTCCCATTAGCCTCAGTCACTGCATCCCATTTCACTCAGTCAGTGCATCCCATTTCACTCAGTCACTGCATCCCATTTCACTCAGTCACTGCATCACATTACCCTCAGTCACTGCATCACATTACCCTCAGTCACTGCATCCCTTTTCAGTCAGTCACTGCATTACTTTTCACTCAGTCACTGCATCCCATTTCACTTAGTCACTGCCTCCCTTTTCCAACAGTCACTGCAAACCTTTCTCACAGTCACTGCAACCCATTTCCCACAGTCACTGCATCTCCTTTCCCACAGTCACTGCATCTCATTTTCCACAGTCACGGCATCTCATTTCCCACAGTCACGGCATCTCATTTCCCACAGTCACGGCATCTCCTGTCCCTAAGTCACGGCACCAACTGTCCCTCAGTCACTGCATCTCATTTCCCTGTGTCACTGCATCTCATTTCCCTCAGTCACTGCATCTCATTTTGTTCAGTCACTGCATCCCATTTCCATCAGTCACTGCATCCCATTACAGACAGTCACTGCATCCCATTTCACTCAGGCCCTGCATCCCATTATCACTCAGTCACTGCATCCCATTTCAATCAGTCACTGCATCCCATTTCACTCAGTCACTGCATCCCATTTAACAGAGACAGAAAAATCCTGTTCAACTGAGACAGTGAATCAATTTCCATCAGTCACCACACCCTACTCCCCACAGTCCCGGCACCCCATCTCACTCAGTCAGTGCATCCCATTTCCCACAGTCACTACATGTCCTTTCCTTAGTCACTGCATCGCATTACCCTCAGTCCCCACACCCTATTCCCCACAGTCACGGCATCCCATTTCCCACAGTCACTGCATCGCATTTCATTCAGTCACTGCATCCCATTACCCTCAGGCACTGCGTCCCATTTCACTCAGGCACTGCATCCCATTTCACTCAGGCACTGCATCCCATTTCACTCAGGCACTGAGGCCCATTTCACTCAGGCACTGAGGCCCATTTCACTCAGGCACTGAGGCCCATTTCACTCAGGCACTGAGGCCCATTTCACTCAGGCACTGAGGCCCATTTCACTCAGGCACTGAGGCCCATTTCACTCAGGCACTGCGGCCCATTTCAGTCAGTCACTTCCTCCCATTGCAGTCAGTCACTACCTCCCATTTCAATCAGTCACTGCATCCGATTTCAATCAGTCACTGCATCCGATTTCCCTCAGTCACTGCATCCCACTTCACTCAGTCACTGCCTCCAACTTCACTCAGTCACTGCCTCCAACTTCACTCAGTCACTGCCTCCAACTTCACTCAGTCACTGCCTCCAACTTCACTCAGTCACTGCCTCCAACTTCACTCAGTCACTGCCTCCAACTTCACTCAGTTACTGCCTCCCACTTCACTCAGTCACTGCCTCCCACTTCACTCAGTCACTGCCTCCCACTTCACTCAGTCACTGCCTCCCATTTCAGTAAGTCACTACCTCCCATTTCAGACAGTCACTGCATCCCATTTCAGACAGTCACTGCATCCCATTTCAGACAGTCACTGCATCCTAATTCACTCAGTGACTGCATCCGATAGCACTCAGTCACTGCATCCCATTTCCCTCAGTCACTGCAACCTTTTCCTATAGTCACTGCAACCCAATTCCCACAGTCACTGCATCCCATTTCCCTCAGTCACAGCATCCCATTTCTGACAGTCACTGCATCCCATTTTCCTCAGTCACTGCATCCCAATTCACTCAGTGACTGCATCCGATTGCACTCAGTCACTGCATCCCATTTCCCTCAGTCACTGCAACCTTTTCCTATAGTCACTGCAACCCAATTCCCACAGTCACTGCATCGCATTTCCCTCAGTCACAGCATCCCATTTCAGACAGTCACTGCATCCCATTTCCCTCAGTCACTGCATCCTAATTCACTCAGTGACTGCATCCGATTGCACTCAGTCACTGCATCCCATTTCCCTCAGTCACTGCAACCTTTTCCTATCGTCACTGCAACCCAATTCCCACAGTCACTGCATCGCATTTCCCTCAGTCACTGCATCCCATTTCAGACAGTCACTGCATCCCATTTCCCACAGTCACTGCATCCTAATTCACTCAGTGACTGCATCTCCTGTCCCCCAGCCACTGCATCCCATTTCACTCAGTCACTGCATCCCATTTCCCTCAGTCACTGCCTGCCATTACACTCAGTCACTGCCTGCCATTTCACTCAGTCACTGCCTGCCATTTCACTCAGTCACTGCCTCCCACTTCACTCAGTCACTGCCTGCCACTTCACTCAGTCACTGCCTGCCACTTCACTCAGTCACTGCCTGCCACTTCACTCAGTCACTGCCTGCCACTTCACTCAGTCACTGCCTGCCACTTCACTCAGTCACTGCCTCCCACTTCACTCAGTCACTGCCTCCCACTTCACTCAGTCACTGCCTCCCACTTCACTCAGTCACTGCCTCCCACTTCACTCAGTCACTGCCTCCCATTTCAGTCAGTCACTGCATCTCCTTTCCCTCAGCCACTGCATCCCATTTCACTCAGTCACAGCATCCCATTTCACTCAGTCACTGCGTCCCATTACCCTCAGTCACTGCGTCCCATTACCCTCAGTCACTGCGTCCCATTTCACTCAGTCACTGCATCCCATTTCACTCAGTCACTGCATCCCATTTCACTCAGTCACTGCATCTCCTTTCCCACAGTCACTGCATCTCATTTCCCACAGTCACGGCATCTCCTGTCCCTCAGTCACGCCACCTCCTGTCCCTCAGTCACGGCACCACCTGTCCCTCAGTCACGGCACCACCTGTCCCTCAGTCACTGCATCTCATTTCCCTCAGTCACTGCATCTCATTTCGTTCAGTCACTGCATCTCATTTCGTTCAGTCACTGCATCTCATTTCGTTCAGTCACTGCATCTCATTTCGTTCAGTCACTGCATCTCATTTCGTTCAGTCACTGCATCTCATTTCGTTCAGTCACTGCATCTCATTTCGTTCAGTCACTGCATCTCATTTCGTTCAGTCACTGCATCCCATTATCCCTCAATCACTGCATCCCATTTCACTCAGGCACTGAAGCCCATTTTACTCAGGCACTGAAGCCCATTTCACTCAGTCACTGCAACCCATTTCCCCCAGTCACTGCATCTCCTTTCCCTCAGTCACTGCATCTCCTTTCACGAAGTCACTGCATCCCATTTCCCAGAATCACTGCATCTCATAACCCTCAGTCCCTGCATTTCATTTCCCTCAGTCACTGCATCTCATTTCCCTCAGTGACTGCATCACATTTCACTCAGTGACCGTATCACATTTCACTCAGTCACTGCATCCCATTACCCTCAGTCACTGCACCCCATCACCCTCAGTCACTGCCTCCCATTTCACTAAGTCACTCCCTCCCATTTCAGTCAGTCACTACCTCCCATTTCACTCAGTCACTACCTCCCATTTCACTCAGTCACTACCTCCCATTTCACTCAGTCACTGCATCCAATATCACTCACTCACGGCATCCCATTTCCCTCTGTCACTGCATCCCATTTCCCTCAGGCACTGCAGCCCATTTCACTCAGACACTGCAGCTCATTTCACTCATGCACTGCAGCCCATTTCACTCACGCACTGCAAACCATTTCCCTCAGTCACTGCATCCCATTTCCCTCAGTCATTGCAACACATTTCTCACAGTCACTGCAACACATTTGCCACAGTCACTGCAACCCATTTGCCATGTCACTGCATCTCCTTTCCCTCAGTGACTGCATCCCATTTCCCTCAGTCACTGTTTCCCGTATCTCACAGGCAGTGCATTCAATTTCCCACACTCACTGCTTCCCATTTCCCATAGCCACACCATCTCATTTCACTCAGTCACTGGATCGCATTTCACTCAGTCAATGCTTCCCATGTCCCTCAGTCACTGCATCCCATGTCCCTCACTCACTGCATCCCATTTCCCTCAGTCACTGCATCTCATTTCACTCAGGCACTGTATCCCATTTCCCTCACTCACTGCACCCCAAGTCCGCTCGGGCACTGCATCCCCATGAACTCAGTCACTCCTTCCCAGTACCTCAGTCACTGCGTCCCATTTCCATCAGGTACTGCATCACATTTCCATCAGACACTGCAGCTCATGTCACTCTGTCACTGCATCCCATTTCACGCAGTCACTACATCCCATGTCACTCAATCACTGCATCTCCTTCAACACAGTCACTGCATCACATTTCTTTCAGTCACTGTTTCCCGTATCTCACAGACGCTGCATTCAATTTCCCACACTCACTGCATCCCATTTCCCATCGTCACAGCATCTCCTTTCCCTAAGTCTCTGCATCGCAATTCACTCAGTGATTGCATCCCATTTCCCTCAGTCACTGCATCTCATTTCACTCGGTCAGTGCATCCCATTTACTCAATCACTGCATCTCCTTTACCACAGTCACTGTATCTCCTTTCCCTCAGTCAATGCATCCCATTACCCTCAGTCACTGCATCCCATTTCCATCAGTCACTGCATCCCATTATCCCTCACTCACTGCATCCCTTTTCACTCAGACACGGCATCGCTTTTCAGTCAGTCACTGCATCCCATTTCACTCAGTGACTGCATCCTATTTCACTCACTGACTGCATCCCATTGCACTCAGTCACTGCGTCCCAATTCCCTCAGTCACTGCCTCCCTTTTCCCACAGTCACTGCAAACATTTCTCACAGTCACTGCAACCCATTTCCCACAGTCACTGCATCTCCTTTCCCTCAGTCACTGCATCTACTTTCCCTCAGTCATGGCACCTCATTTCATTCATTCACGGCACCTTCGGTCCCTCATTCACTGCATCTCATTTCCCTCTGTCACTGCAACTCATTTCATTCAGTCACTGCATCCCATTTCCATTCGTCACTGCATCCCATTATCGCTCAGTCACTGCATCCCATTTCAGTCAGTCACTACCTCCCATTTCAGTCAGTCACTGCATCTCCTTTCCCTCAGTCTCTGTGTCACATTTCACTCAGTCACTGCAAGACATTTCACTCAGTCACTGCATCACATTTCACTCAGTCTGAGCACCCCATCTCCCTCAGTCAGTGCATCCAATTTCCCATAGTCACTGCCTCCCATTTCCCTCAGTCACTGCATCCCATGTCCCTCAGTCACTGCATCCCATGTCCCTCAGTCACTGCAACCTTTTCCTATAGACACTGCAACCCAATTCCCACAGTCACTGCATCCCATTTCCCTCAGTCACAGCATCCCATTTAACTGAGAAAGTGAATCTCATTGAACTGAGACAGTGAATCTCATTGAACTGAGAAAGTGAATCTCATTGAACTGAGACAGTGCATCCCATTACCCTCAGTCACAGCATTCCATTCCCAAAGTCACTGCATCTCATTTCCACAGTCACTGTATCTCCTTTCCCTCAGTCACGGGACCTCCTGTCCCTCAGTCACTGCATCCCATTACCCTCAGTCACTGCATCCCATTTCACTCAGTCACTGTATCCCATTTCACTCAGTCACTGTATCCCATTTCACTCAGTCACTGCATCACATTACCCTCGGTCACTGCATCCCTTTTCACTCAGACACTGCATCGCTTTTGAGTCAGTCACTGCATCCCATTTCACTCAGTGACTGCATCCTATTTCACTCACTGACTGCATCCCATTGCACTCAGTCACTGCGTCCCATTTCCCTCAGTCACTGCCCCCCTTTTCCCACAGTCACTGCAAACATTTCTCACAGACGCTGCAACCCATTTCCCACGGTCACTGCATCTCCTTTCCCTCAGTCACTGCATCTACTTTCCCTCAGTCATGGCACCTCATTTCATTCATTCACGGCACCTTTTGTCCCTCATTCACTGCATCTCATTTCCCTCTGTCGCTGCAACTCATTTCACTCAGTCGCTGCAACTCATTTCACTCAGTCGCTGCAACTCATTTCACTCAGTCGCTGCAACTCATTTCACTCAGTCACTGCCTCCCACTTGACTCAGTCACTGCCTCCCACTTCACTCAGTCACTGCCTCCCACTTCACTCAGTCACTGCCTCCCAAATTCAGTCAGTCACTCCCTCCCATTTCAGTCACTAAGTGCATCTCCTTTCCTCTCAGTCACTGCATCACATTTCACTCAGTCTGAGCACCCCATCTCACTCAGTCAGTGCATCCCATTTCCCATAGTCACTGCATGTCCTTTCCTTAGTTACTGCATCGCATTACACTCAGTCACTGCGTCCCATTTCCCAGTCACTGCATCGCATTTCACTCAGTCACTGCATCACATTACCCTCAGTCCCCACACCCTATTCCCCACAGTCACTGCATCCAATTTCACTCACTCACTGCATCACATTTCACACAGTCACTGCATCCCATTTCACTCAGTCACTGTATCCCATTTCCATTAGTCACTGTATCCCGGATCTCACAGGCAGTGCCTTCAATTTCCCACACTCACTGCTTCCCATATCCCATAGTCACACCATCTCATTTCACTCAGTCACTGCATCGCATTTCACTCAGTCAATGCTTCCCATGTCCCTCAGTCACTGCATCCCATGCCCCTCACTCACTGCATCCCATTTCCCTCAGTCACTGCATCTCATTTCATTCAGGCACTGTATCCCATTTCCCTCACTCACTGCACCCCAAGTCCGCTCGGGCACTGCATCCCCATGAACTCAGTCACTCCTTCCCAGTATCTCAGTCACTGCGTCCCATTTCCATCAGGTACTGCATCACATTTCCATCAGACACTGCAGCTCATGTCACTCTGTCACTGCATCCCATTTCCCTCAGTCACTGCATCCCATTTCACTCAGTCACTGCATCTCCTTCTCCGCAGTCACTACATCACATTTCACTCAATCACTGCATCTCCTTCAACACAGTCACTGCATCACATTTCTTTCAGTCACTGATTCCCGTATCTCACAGACGCTGCATCCAATTTCCCACACTCACTGCATCCCATTTCCCATCGTCACAGCATCTCCTTTCCCTAAGTCTCTGCATCGCAATTCACTCAGTGATTGCATCCCATTTCCCTCAGTCACTGCATCTCATTTCATTCAGGCACTGTATCCCATTTCCCTCACTCACTGCACCCCAAGTCCGCTCGGGCACTGCATCCCCATGAACTCAGTCACTCATTCCCAGTACCTCAGTCACTGCGTCCCATTTCCATCAGGTACTGCATCACATTTCCATCAGACACTGCAGCTCATGTCACTCTGTCACTGCATCCCATTTCCCTCAGTCACTGCATCCCATTTCACGCAGTCACTACATCACATTTCAGTCAATCACTGCATCTCCTTCAACACAGTCACTGCATCACATTTCTTTCAGTCACTGTTTCCCGTATCTCACAGACGCTGCATTCAATTTCCCACACTCACTGCATCCCATTTCCCATCGTCACAGCATCTCCTTTCCCTCAGTCTCTGCATCGCAATTCACTCAGTGATTGCATCCCATTTCCCTCAGTCACTGCATCTCATTTCACTCGGTCAGTGCATCCCATTACACTCAGTCACTGCATCCCATTTACTCAATCACTGCATCTCCTTTACCACACTCACTGCATCCCATTTCCCTCAGTCACTGCATCCCATTTCCCTCAGTCACTGCATCCCATTTCCCTCAGTCACTGCATCCCATTTACTCAATCACTGCATCTCCTTTACCACACTCACTGCATCCCATTTCCCTCAGTCACTGCATCACATTTCCCTCAGTCACTGCATCACATTTCCCTCAGTCACTGCATCACATTTCCCTCAGTCACTGCAGCTCATGTCACTCTGTCACTGCATCCAATTTCCATCATTCACTGCATCCCATTTCACCCAGTCACTGAATCCCATTGCACTCAGTGATCCATCCCATTTCAAGCAGACACTGCATCCCATTTCACTCAGTCGTTGCATCCCATTTCACTCAGTCACTGTATCCCATTTCACTCAGTCACTGTATCCCATTTCACTCAGTCACTGTATCCCATTTCACTCAGTCACTGTATCCCATTTCACTCAGTCACTGCATCCCTTTTCACTCAGTCACTGCATCCCTTTTCACTCAGACACTGCATCGCTTTTCAGTCAGTCACTGCATCCCATTTCACTCAGTGACTGCATCCTATTTCACTCACTGACTGCATCCCATTGCACTCAGTCACTGCGTCCCATTTCCCTCAGTCACTGCCCCCCTTTTCCCACAGTCACTGCAAACATTTCTCACAGACGCTGCAACCCATTTCCCACGGTCACTGCATCTCCTTTCCCTCAGTCACTGCATCTACTTTCCCTCAGTCATGGCACCTCATTTCATTCATTCACGGCACCTTTTGTCCCTCATTCACTGCATCTCATTTCCCTCTGTCACTGCAACTCATTTCACTCAGTCGCTGCAACTCATTTCACTCAGTCACAGCAACTCATTTCACTCAGTCACAGCAACTCATTTCACTCAGTCACAGCAACTCATTTCACTCAGTCACTGCCTCCCATTTCACTCAGTCACTGCCTCCCATTTCACTCAGTCACTGCCTCCCACTTCACTCAGTCACTGCCTCCCAAATTCAGTCAGTCACTCCCTCCCATTTCAGTCACTGAGTGCATCTCCTTTCCTCTCAGTCACTGCATCACATTTCACTCAGTCTGAGCAGCCCATCTCACTCAGTCAGTGCATCCCATTTCCCATAGTCACTGCATGTCCTTTCCTTAGTTACTGCATCGCATTTCACTCAGTCACTGTATCACATTACCCTCAGTCCCCACACCCTATTCCCCACAGTCACTGCATCCAATTTCACTCAGTCACTGCATCACATTTCACACAGTCACTGCATCCCATTTCACTCAGTCACTGCATCCCATTTCACTCAGTCACTGCATCCCATTTCCATTAGTCACTGTTTCCCGGATCTCACAGGCAGTGCATTCAATTTCCCACACTCACTGCTTCCCATTTCCCATAGTCACACCATCTCATTTCACTCAGTCACTGCATCGCATTTCACTCAGTCAATGCTTCCCATGTCCCTCAGTCACTGCATCCCATGTCCCTCACTCACTGCATCCCATTTCCCTCAGTCACTGCATCTCATTTCATTCAGGCACTGTATCCCATTTCCCTCACTCACTGCACCCCAAGTCCGCTCGGGCACTGCATCCCCATGAACTCAGTCACTCCTTCCCAGTATCTCAGTCACTGCGTCCCATTTCCATCAGGTACTGCATCACATTTCCATCAGACACTGCAGCTCATGTCACTCTGTCACTGCATCCCATTTCCCTCAGTCACTGCATCCCATTTCACTCAGTCACTGCATCTCCTTCTCCACAGTCACTGCATCCCATTTCACGCAGTCACTACATCACATTTCACTCAATCACTGCATCTCCTTCAACACAGTCACTGCATCACATTTCTTTCAGTCACTGTTTCCCGTATCTCACAGACGCTGCATTCAATTTCCCACACTCACTGCATCCCATTTCCCATCGTCACAGTATCTCCTTTCCCTAAGTCTCTGCATCGCAATTCACTCAGTGATTGCATCCCATTTCCCTCAGTCACTGCATCTCATTTCACTCGGTCAGTGCATCCCATTACACTCAGTCACTGCATCCCATTTACTCAATCACTGCATCTCCTTTACCACACTCACTGCATCCCATTTCCCTCAGTCACTGCATCCCATTTCCCTCAGTCACTGCATCCCATTTACTCAATCACTGCATCTCCTTTACCACACTCACTGCATCCCATTTCCCTCAGTCACTGCATCCCATTTCCCTCAGTCACTGCATCCCATTTCCATCAGACACTGCAGCTCATGTCACTCTGTCACTGCATCCAATTTCCATCATTCAGTGCATCCCATTTCACCCAGTCACTGCATCCCATTGCACTCAGTGATCCATCCCATTTCAAGCAGACACTGCATCGCATTTCACTCAGTCACTGCATCGCATTTCACTCAGTCACTGCATCGCATTTCACTCAGTCACTGCATCGCATTTCACTCAGTCACTGCATCGCATTTCACTCAGTCACTGCATCGCATTTCACTCAGACACTGCATCGCATTTCACTCAGACACTGCATCGCATTTCACTCAGACACTGCATCGCATTTCACTCAGTCACTGCGTCTCATTACCCTCAGTCACTGCATGTCATTTCCCACAGTGACTGCATGTCATTTCCCACAGTGACTGCATCCCATTTCACTCAGTGACTGCATCCCATTTCACTCAGTGACTGCATCCCATTTCACTCAGTGACTACATCCCATGACCCTCAGTCACTGCATCCCATGACCCTCAGTCACTGCATCCCATTACACTCAGTCACTGCATCCCATTACAGTCAGTCACTGCATCCCATTTCCCACAGTCACTGCAGCCCATTTCCCACAGTCACTGCAACCCATTTCCCACAGTCACTGCATCCCATTTCACTCAGTCACTGCATCCAACTTCACTCAGTCACTGCATCCCATTTCACGCAGCCAGTGCATCCCATTTCACGCAGCCACTGCCTCACATTTCACGCAGCCACTGCATCACATTTCACGCAGCCACTGCATCACATTTCACTCAGTCACTGCATCACATTTCACTCAGTCAGTGCATCTCATTTTGCTCAGTCAGTGCATCTCATTTCGTTAAGTCACTGCATCCCATTTCAGTCGGTCACTGCCTCCCATTTCAGTCAGTCATTGCATCCCATTTCCCTCAGTCACTGCATCCCATTACACTCAATCACTGCCTCCCACTTCACTCAGTCACTGCCTCCCATTTCCGTCAGTCACCACCTCCCATTTCTCTCAGTCATGGCATCTCCTTTCCCTCAGACACCGCATCACATTTCACTCAGTCACAGAATCACATTTCCCTCAGACACAGAATCACATTTCCCTCAGTCACAGAATCACATTTAACGGAGACAGTGTATCCTATTCAAACGAGATGGTGAATCAATTTCCATCAGTCACCACACCCTATTCCCCACAGTCACGGCACCCCATTTCACTCGGGCACTGCATCCCATTTCACTCGGGCACTGCGGCACATTTCACTCGGGCATTGCGGCACATTTCACTCGGGCACTGCGGCCCATTTCACTCGGGCACTGCGGCCCATTTCACTCGGGCACTGCGGCCCATTTCACTCGGGCACTGCGGCCCATTTCACTCGGGCACGGCGGCCCATTTCACTCGGGCACGGCAGCCCATTTCACTCGGGCACGGCAGCCCATTTCACTCGGGCACTGCATCTCATTTCACTCAGTCACTGCATCCGATTTCACTCAATCACTGCATCCCATTTCACACAGTGAGTGAATCACATTTCACTCAGTCACTGCGTCTCATTTCACAGTCACTGCATCCCATTTCACGCAGTCACTGCATCCCATTTCACTCAGCCACTGCATCACATTTCACACAGTGACTGAATCACATTTCACACAGTGACTGAATCACATTTACACAGTGACTGAATCACATTTACACAGTGACTGAATCACATTTCACTCAGTCACTGCGTCCCATTTCACACAGTCACTGCATCCCATTTCACGCAGTCACTGCATCCCATTTCACTCAGCCACTGCATCTCATTTCCGTCAGTTACTGCATCATATTTCCATCAAACAAGGCATCTGATTTCACTCAGTCACTGCATCGCATTTCACTCAGTCACTGCATTGCATTTCACTCAGTCACTGCATTGCATTTCACTCAGTCACTGCATCCCATTTCACTCAGTCACTGCATCCCATTTTACTCAGTCACTGCATCCCATTTTACTCAGTCACTGCATCCCATTTCACTCAGTCACTGCATCCCATTTCTCTCAGTCACTGCATCACATTTCTCTCAGTCACTGCATCACATTTCACTCAGTCACTGCATCACATTTCACTCAGTCACTGCATCACATTTCACACAGTCACTGCATCACATTTCACACAGTCACTGCATCCCATTTCACTCAGTCACTGCATCCCATTTCCATTAGTCACTGTTTCCCGTATCTCACAGGCAGTGCATTCAATTTCCCTCACTCACTGCTTCCCATTTCCCATAGTCACAGCATCTCCTTTCCCTCAGTCTCTGCATCGCATTTCACTCAGTCAACGCTTCCCATGTCCCTCAGGCACTGTATCCCATTTCCCTCACTCACTGCACCCCAAGTCCGCTCGGGCACTGCATCCCCATGAACTCAGTCACTCCTTCCCAGTACCTCAGTCACTGCGTCCCATTTCCATCAGGTACTGCATGACATTTCCATCAGACACTGCAGCTCATGTCACTCTGTCACTGTATCCAATTTCACTCAGTCACTGCATCTCCTTCACCACAGTCACGGCATCCCATTACCCTCAGTCACTGCATGTCATTTCCCACAGTGACTGCATCCCATTTCACTCAGTGACTGCATCCCATTTCACTCAGTGACTGCATCCCATGACCCTCAGTCACTGCATCCCATGACCCTCAGTGACTGCATCCCATGACCCTCAGTGACTGCATCCCATGACCCTCAGTGACTGCATCCCATTACACTCAGTCACTGCATCCCATGTCACTCAGTCACTGCAACCAATTTCACTCAGTCACTGCATCCCATTTCCCTCAGTCACTGCCTCCCACTTCACTCAGTCACTGCCTCCCACTTCACTCAGTCACAGCCTCCCACTTCACTCAGTCACAGCCTCCCACTTCACTCAGTCACAGCCTCCCACTTCACTCAGTCACAGCCTCCCACTTCACTCAGTCACAGCCTCCCACTTCACTCAGTCACTGCCTCCCATTTCAGTCAGTCACCACCTCCCATTTCTCTCAGTCACGGCATCTCCTGTCCCTCAGACACCGCATCACATTTCACTCAGTCACAGAATCACATTTCCCTCAGACACAGAATCACATTTAACGTGGACAGTGAATCCTATTCAAACGAGATGGTGAATCAATTTCCATCCGTCACCACACCCTATTCCCCACAGTCACGGCACCCCATTTCACTCGGTCACTGCATGCCATTTCACTCGGGCACTGCATCCCATTTCACTCGGGCACCGCGGCCCATTTCACTCGGGCACCGCTGCCCATTTCACTCGGGCACCGCGGCCCATTTCACTCGGGCACCGCGGCCCATTTCACTCGGGCACTGAAGCCCATTTCACACAGGCACTGCAGCCAATTTCACTCAGGCACTGCAGCCCATTTCCCACAGTCACTGCATCCCATTTCACACAGTCACTGCGTCTCATTACGCTCAGTCACTGCATATCATTTCCCTCAGTGACAGCATCCCATTTCACTCAGTGACTGCATCCCATTTCACTCAGTGACTGCATTCCATTTCACTCAGTCACTGCATCCCATTCACTCAGCCACTGCATCCCATTCACTCAGCCACTGCATCCCATTTCACTCAGCCACTGCATCTCATTTCCGTCAGTTACTGCATCATATTTCCATCAAAAAAGGCATCTCATTTCACTCAGTCACTGCATCGCATTTCACTCAATCAGTGCTTCCCATTTCACTCAGTGATGCATCCCATTTCACTCAGTCACTGCATCACATTTCTCTCAGTCACTGCATCACATTTCTCTCAGTCACTGCATCACATTTCTCTCAGTCACTGCATCACATTTCACTCAGTCACTGCATCACATTTCACTCAGTCACTGCATCACATTTCACTCAGTCACTGCATCACATTTCACTCAGTCACTGCATCACATTTCACTCAGTCACTGCATCACATTTCACTCAGTCACTGCATCCCATTTCACTCAGTCATTGCATCCCATTTCCATTAGTCACTGTTTCCCGGATCTCACAGGCAGTGCATTCAATTTCCCACACTCACTGCTTCCCATTTCCCATAGTCACAGCCTCTCCTTTCCCTCAGTCTCTGCATCGCATTTCACTCAGTCAATACTTCCCATGTCCCTCAGTCATTGCATCACATGTCCCTCACTCACTGCATCCCATTTCCCTCACTCACTGCATCCCATTTCCCTCACTCACTGCATCTCATTTCACTCAGGCACTGTATCCCATTTCCCTCACTCACTGCACCCCAAGTCCGCTCGGGCACTGCATCCCCATGAACTCAGTCACTCCTTCCCAGTACCTCAGTCACTGCGTCCCATTTCAATCAGGTACTGCGCCACATTTCCATCAGACACTGCAGCTCATGTCACTCTGTCACTGTATCCCATTTCCCTCAGTCACTGCATCCCATTTCACTCAGTCACTGCATCCCATTTCCCTCAGTCACTGCATCCCATTTCCCTCAGTCACTGCATCCCATTTCCCTCAGTCACTGCATCCCATTTCCCTCAGTCACTGCATCCCATTTCCCTCAGTCACTGCATCCCATTTCCCTCAGTCACTGCATCCCATTTCCCTCAGTCACTGCATCCCATTTCCCTCAGTCACTGCATCCCATTTCCCTCAGTCACTGCATCCCATTTCCCTCAGTCACTGCATCCCATTTCCCTCAGTCACTGCATCTCCTTCACCACAGTCTCTGCATCCCATTTCACTCAGTCACTGCGTCTCATTACCCTCAGTCACTGCATGTCATTTCACTCAGTCACTGCATCACATTTCACTCAGTGGCTGCATCCCATTTCACTCAGTGGCTGCATCCCATTTCACTCAGTGGCTGCATCCCATTTCACTCAGTGGCTGCATCCCATTTCACTCAGTGGCTGCATCCCATTTCACTCAGTGGCTGCATCCCATTTCACTCAGTGACTGCATCCCATTTCCCACAGTGACTGCATCCCATTTCACTCAGTGACTGCATCCCATTTCACTCAGTGGCTGCATCCCATTTCACTCAGTGGCTGCATCCCATTTCACTCAGTGACTGCATCCCATTTCACTCAGTCACTGCACCCCATTTCCCACAGTCACTGCAACCCATTTCCCACTTTCACTGCAACCCATTTCCCTCAGTCACTGCATCCCATGTCCCTCACTCACTGCATCCCATTTCCCTCAGTCACTGCATCTCATTTCACTCAGGCACTGTATCCCATTTCCCTCACTCACTGCACCCCAAGTCCGCTCGGGCACTGCATCCCCATGAACTCAGTCACTCCTTCCCAGTAACTCAGTCACTGCGTCACATTTCCGTCAGGTACTGCATCACATTTCCATCAGACACTGCAGCTCATGTCACTCTGTCACTGCATCCCATGACCCTCCGTCACTGCATCCCATTTCACTCAGTCGCTGCATCCCATTTCCCACACTCACTGCAACCCATTTCCCACAGTCACTGCATCGCATTTCACTCAGTCACTGCGTCTCATTCCCCTCAGTCACTGCATGTCATTTCCCTCAGTGACTGCATCCCATTTCACTCAGTGACTGCATCCCATTTCACTCAGTCACTGCATCCCATTTCCATTAGTCACTGTTTCCCGGATCTCACAGGCAGTGCATTCAATTTCCCACACTCAGTGCTTCCCATTTCCCATAGTCACACCATCTCCTTTCCCTCAGTCTCTGCACCACATTTCACTCAGTCACTGCACCACATTTCCCTCTGTCACTGCATCTCATTTCCCTCTGTCACTGCATCTCATTTCCCTCTGTCACTGCATCTCATTACCCTCTGTCACTGCATCTCATTTCGTTCAGTCACTGCATCCCATTTCCATTAGTCACTGCATCCCATTATCACTCAGTCACTGCATCCCATTTCAATCAGTCACTGTATCCCATTTCACTCAGTCACTGCATCCCATTTAACTGAGACAGTGAATCAACTTCCATCAGTCACCACACCCTACTCCCCACATTCCCGGCACCCCATCTCACTCAGTCAGTGCATCCCATTTCCCATAGTCACTGCATTTCCTTTCCTTAGTCACTGCATCGCATTTCACTCAGTCACTGCATCGCATTTCACTCAGTCACTGCATCCCATTTCACGCAGCCAGTGCATCCCATTTCACGCAGCCAGTGCATCCCATTTCACGCAGCCAGTGCATCCCATTTCACGCAGCCAGTGCATCCCATTTCACTAAGTCACTGCCTCCCACTTCACTCAGTCACTGCCTCCCACTTCACTCACTCACCGCCTCCCATTTCTCTCAGTCACGGCATCTCCTTTCCCTCAGTCACTGCATCTCATTTCACTCAGTCACTGCATCCCATTTCAGTCGGTCACTCCCTCCCATTTCAGTCAGTCATTGCATCCCATTTCCCTCAGTCACTGCATCCCATTACACTCAATCACTGCCCCCCACTTCACTAAGTCACTGCCTCCCACTTCACTCAGTCACTGCCTCTCACTTCACTCAGTCACCGCCTCCCATTTCTCTCAGTCACGGCATCTCCTTTCCCTCAGTCACTGCATCTCATTTCACTCAGTCACTGCATCCCATTTCACTCAGTCACTGCCTCCCATTTCACTCAGTCACTGCCTCCCACTTCACTCAGTCACTGCCTCCCACTTCACTCAGTCACTGCCTCCCACTTCACTCAGTCACTGCCTCCCACTTCACTCAGTCACTGCCTCCCAAATTCATTCACGAAGTGCATCTCCTTTCCTCTAAGTCACTGCATCACATTTCACTCAGTCTGAGCACCCCATCTCACTCAGTCAGTGCATCCCATTTCCCATAGTCAGTGCATGTCCTTTCCTTAGTTACTGCATCGCATTACACTCAGTCACTGCGTCCCATTTCCCTCAGTCACTGCCTCCCGTTTCCCACAGTCACTGCAACACATTTCCCACAGTCACTGCAATACATTTCCCACAGTCACTGCATCGCATTTCACTCAGTCACTGCATCGCATTACCCTCAGTCCCCACACCCTATTCCCCACAGTCACTGCATCCAATTTCACTCACTCACTGCATCCGATTTCACTCTGTCACTGCATCCCATTTCACTCTGTCACTGCATCCCATTTCCATTAGTCACTGTTTCCCGTATCTCACAGGCAGTGCATTCAATTTCCCACACTCACTGCTTCCCATTTCCCATAGTCACACCATCTCCTTTCCCTCAGTCTCTGCATCGCATTTCACTCTGTCACTGTATCCCATTTCCCTCAGTCACTGCATCCCATTACACTCAATCACTGCCTCCCACTTCACTCAATCACTGCCTCCCACTTCACTCAGTCACTGCCTCCCACTTCACTCGGTCACTGCCTCCCATTTCCGTCAGTCACCGCCTCCCATTTCCGTCAGTCACCACCTCCCATTTCTCTCAGTCACGGCATCTCCTTTCCCTCAGACACCGCATCACATTTCCCTCAAACACAGAATCACATTTAACGGAGACAGTGAATCCTATTCAAACGAGATGGTGAATCAATTTCCATCAGTCACCGCACCCTATTCCCCACAGTCACAGCACCCCATTTCACTCGGGCACTGCGGCCCATTTCACTCGGGCACTGCGGCCCATTTCACTCGGGCACTGCGGCCCATTTCACTCGGGCACTGCGGCCCATTTCACTCGGGCACTGCGGCCCATTTCACTCGGGCACTGCGGCCCATTTCACTCGGGCACTGCGGCCCATTTCACTCGGGCACTGCGGCCCATTTCACTCGGGCACTGCGGCCCATTTCACTCGGGCACTGCGGCCCATTTCACTCGGGCACTGCGGCCCATTTCACTCGGGCACTGCAGCCAATTTCCCTCAGTCACTGCGTCACATTTCAATCAGACACTGCAACTCATTTCACTCAGTCACTGCATCGCATTTCACTCAGTCACTGCAACTCCTTCAACACTGTTACTGCATCCCATTTCCATCAGTCACTGTTTCCCGTATCTCACAGACGCTGCATTCTATTTCCCATAGTCACAGCATCTCCTTGCCCTCAGTCTCATCAGCTCATTTCACTCAGTGATTGCATCCTTCTTCCCACAAATACTGCATCCCATTTCCCTCAGTCACTGCGTCCCATTACCCTCAGTCACTGCGTCCCATTACCCTCAGTCACTGCGTCCCATTACCCTCAGTCACTGCGTCCCATTACCCTCAGTCACTGCGTCCCATTACCCTCAGTCACTGCGTCCCATTTCACTCAGTCACTGCATCCCATTTCACTCAGTCACTGCATCCCATTTCACGAAGTCACTACTTCACATTACCGTCAGTCACTGCATCCCATTTCCCACAGTCACTGCATCTCCTTTCCCACAGTCACTGCATCTCATTTCCCTCAGTCACGGCATCACCTGCCCCTCAGTCACGGCACCACCTGTCCCTCAGTCACGGCACCACCTGTCCCTCAGTCACGGCACCACCTGTCCCTCAGTCACGGCACCACCTGTCCCTCAGTCACTGCATCTCATTTCCCTCAGTCACTGCATCTCATTTCCCTCAGTCACTGCATCCCATTATCCGTCAATCACTGCATCCCATTTCACTCAGGCCCTGCAGCCCATTTCACTCAGGCACTGCAGCCCATTTCACTCAGGCACTGCAGCCCATTTCACTCAGGCACTGCAGCCCATTTCCCTCAGGCACTGAAGCCCATTTCACTCAGTCACTGCATCCCATCTCCCTCAGTCACTGCAACCCATTTCCCCCAGTCACTGCAACCTATTTCCCCCAGTCACTGCAACCTATTTCCCCCAGTCACTGCATCTCCTTTCCCTCAGTCACTGCATCTCATTTCACTAAGTCACTGCATCCCATTTCCCACAGTCAGTGCATCGCATTTCATTCAGTCACTGCATCTCATAACCCTCAGACCCTGCATTTCATTTCCCTTAGTGACTGCTTCCCATTTCACTCAGTCACTGCATCCCATTTCACTCAGTCACTGCATTACATTTCACCGAGTCTCAGCACCCCATTTCACTCAGTCACTGCATGTCCCTTCCTCAGTCATAGCATCGCATTTCACTCAGCCACTGCATCACATTACCCTCAGTCACTGCATCTCATTTCCCTCAGTGACTGCATCACATTTCACTCAGTGACTGCATCCCATTACCCTCAGTCACTGCATCCCATTACCCTCAGTCACTGCATCCCATTACCCTCAGTCACTGCCTACCACTTCACTCAGTCACTGCATCCCATTACCCTCAGTCACTGCATCCTATTACCCTCAGTCACTGCATCCCATTACCCTCAGTCACGGCCTCCCAAATCACTCAGTCACTGCCTCCCATTTCACTCAGTCACTCCCTCCCATTTCAGTCAGTCACTACCTCCCATTTCACTCAGTCACTGCATCTCCTTTCACTCAGTCACTGCATCTCCTTTCACTCAGTCACTGCATCACATTTTACTCAGTCTGAGCACCCCATCTCACTCAGTCAGTGCATCCCATTTCCCATCGTTACTGCATGTCATTTCCTAAGTCACTGCATCGCATTACACTCAGTCACAGCATCCCATTTCCCTCAGTCACTGACTCCCGTTTCCCACAGTCACAGCAAACGTTTCCCACAGTCACTGCAACCCATTTCCCACAGTCACTGCATCCCATTTCACTCAGTCACAGCATCCCATTTCTCTCAGTCACAGCATCCCAATACACTCAGTCACAGCATCCCATTACCCTCAGTCACAGCAATCCATTTCCCTCAGTAACGGCACCTCCTATCCCTCAGTCACTGCATCCCATTTCACTCAGACACTGCATCCCATTTCACTCAGACACTGCATCCCATTTCACTCAGTCACTGCACCACATTACCCTCAGTCACTGCACCACATTACCCTCAGTCACTGCATCCCTTTTCACTCAGTCACTGCATCCCTTTTCACTCAGTGATTGCATCCCATTACACTCAGTCACTGTGTCCCATTTCCCTCAGTCACTGCCTCCCTTTTCCCACAGTCACTGCAAACTTTTCTCACAGTCACTGCAACCCATTTCCCACAGTCACCGCATCTCCTTTCCCTCAGTCATGGCACCTCCTGTGCCTCAGTCACGTCACCTCCTGTCCCTCAGTCACTGCATCTCATTTCGTTCAGTCACTGCATCCTATTTCCATCAGTCACTGCATCCCATTATCAGACAGTCACTCCATCCCATTTCACTCAGTCACTGCGTCACATTTCACTCAGTCACTGCGTCCCATTACCCTCAGGCACTGCGGCCCATTTCACTCAGGCACTGCGGCCCATTTCACTCAGGCACTGCGGCCCATTTCACTCAGGCACTGCGGCCCATTTCACTCAGGCACTGCGGCCCATTTCACTCAGGCACTGCGGCCCATTTCACTCAGGCACTGCGGCCCATTTCACTCAGGCACTGCGGCCCATTTCACTCAGGCACTGCGGCCCATTTCACTCAGGCACTGCGGCCCATTTCACTCAGGCACTGCGGCCCATTTCACTCAGGCACTGCGGCCCATTTCACTCAGGCACTGCGGCCCATTTCACTCAGGCACTGCGGCCCATTTCACTCAGGCACTGCGGCCCATTTCACTCAGGCACTGCGGCCCATTTCACTCAGGCACTGCGGCCCACTTCACTCAGGCACTGCGGCCCACTTCACTCAGGCACTGCGGCCCATTTCACTCAGGCACTGCGGCCCATTTCACTCAGGCACTGCGGCCCATTTCACTCAGGCACTGCGGCCCATTTCACTCAGGCACTGCGGCCCATTTCACTCAGGCACTGCGGCCCATTTCACTCAGGCTCTGCGGCCCATTTCACTCAGGCACTGCGGCCCATTTCACTCAGGCTCTGCGGCCCATTTCACTCAGGCTCTGCGGCCCATTTCACTCAGGCTCTGCGGCCCATTTCACTCAGGCACTGCGGCCCATTTCACTCAGGCTCTGCGGCCCATTTCACTCAGGCTCTGCGGCCCATTTCACTCAGGCTCTGCGGCCCATTTCACTCAGGCTCTGCGGCCCATTTCACTCAGGCTCTGCGGCCCATTTCACTCAGGCACTGCGGCCCATTTCACTCAGGCACTGCGGACCATTTCACTCAGGCACTGCGGACCATTTCACTCAGGCACAGCGGACCATTTCACTCAGGCACTGCGGACCATTTCACTCAGGCACTGCGGCACATTTCACTCAGGCACTGCGGCCCATTTCACTCAGGCACTGCATCACATTTCACTCAGTCACTGCCTCCCAATTCACTCAGTCACTGCCTCCCACTTCACTCAGTCACTGCCTCCCACTTCACTCAGTCACTACCTCCCATTTCAGTCAGTCACTGCATCTCCTTTCCCTCAGTCACTGCATCATATTTCACTCAGTCACTGCATCACATTTTACTCAGTCTCAGCACCCCATCTCACTCAGTCAGTGCATCCCATTTCCCATAGTTACTGCATGTCATTTCCTAAGTCACTGCATCGCATTACACTCAGTCACTGCATCCCATTTCACTCAGTCACTGCATCCCATTACCCACAGTCACTGCAACCCATTTCCCACAGTCACTGCAACCCATTTCCCACAGTCACTGCAACCCATTTCCCACAGTCACTGCAACCCATTTCCCACAGTCACTGCATCACATTTCCCTCTGTCACTGCACCACATTTCCCTCTGTCACTGCACCACATTTCCCTCTGTCACTGCATCTCATTTCCCTCTGTCACTGCATCTCATTTCCCTCTGTCACTGCATCTCATTTCCCTCTGTCACTGCCTCTCATTTCGTTCAGTCACTGCATCCCATTTCAATCAGTCACTGCATCCCATTTAACGGAGACAGTGAATCCTGTTCAACTGAGACAGTGAATCAATTTCCATCAGTCACCACACCCTACTCCCCACATTCCCGGCACCCCATCTCACTCAGTCAGTGCATCCCATTTCCCATAGTCACTGCATGTCCTTTCCTTAGTCACTGCATCGCATTTCACTGAGTCACTGAATCCAACTTCACTCAGTCACTGCATCCCATTTCACGCAGCCAGTGCATCCCATTTCACGCAGCCAGTGCATCCCATTTCACTCAGCCAGTGCATCCCATTTCACTCAGCCACTGCATCCCATTTCACTCAGCCACTGCATCACATTTCACTCAGCCACTGCATCACATTTCACTCAGCCACTGCATCACATTTTACTCAGTCACTGCATCACATTTTACTCAGTCTGAGCACCCCATCTCACTCAGTCACAGCATCCCATTTCCCTCAGTCACTGACACCCGTTTCCCACAGTCACAGCAAACGTTTCCCACAGTCACTGCAACCCATTTCCCACAGTCACTGCATCACATTTCACTCAGTCACTGCATCACATTTCACTCAGTCACTGCATCACATTTCACTCAGTCACTGCATCACATTTCACTCAGTCACTGCATCACATTTCACTTAGTCACTGCATCTCATTTCGTTAAGTCACTGCATCGCATTTCAGTCGGTCACTCCCTCCCATTTCAGTCAGTCATTGCATCCCATTTCCCTCAGTCACTGCATCCCATTACACTCAATCACTGCCTCCCACTTCACTCAGTCACTGCCTCCCATTTCACTCAGTCACTGCATCCCATTTCTCTCAGTCACTGCATCCCATTTCTCTCAGTCACTGCATCACATTTCTCTCAGTCACTGCATCACATTTCTCTCAGTCACTGCATCACATTTCTCTCAGTCACTGCATCCCATTTCACTCAGTCACTGCATCCCATTTCCATTAGGCACTGTTTCCCGTATCTCACAGGCAGTGCATTCAATTTCCCACACTCACTGCTTCCCATTTCCCATAGTCACAGCATCTCCTTTCCCTCAGTCTCTGCATCCCATTTCACTCAGTCAATGCTTCCCATGTCCCTCTGTCACTGCATCCCATGTCCCTCAGTCACTGCATCCCATGTCCCTCAGTCACTGCATCCCATGTCCCTCAGTCACTGCATCCCATGTCCCTCAGTCACTGCATCCCATGTCCCTCAGTCACTGCATCTCATTTCCCTCAGTCACTGCATCTCATTTCCCTCAGTCACTGCATCTCATTTCCCTCAGTCACTGCATCCCATTTCACTCAGTCACTGCATCCCATTTCACGCAGCCAGTGCATCCCATTTCACGCAGCCAGTGCTTCCCATTTCACTCAGCCACTGCATCACATTTCACTCAGCCACTGCATCACATTTCACTCAGCCACTGCATCACATTTCACTCAGTCACTGCATCACATTTTACTCAGTCTGAGCACCCCATCTCACTCAGTCACAGCATCCCATTTCCCTCAGTCACTGACTCCCGTTTCCCACAGTCACAGCAAACGTTTTCCACAGTCACTGCAACCCATTTCCCACAGTCACTGCATCACATTTCACTCAGTCACTGCATCACATTTCACTCAGTCACTGCATCCCATTTCACTCAGTCACTGCATCCCATTTCACTCGGTCACTGCATCCCATTTCACTCGGGCACTGCAGCCAATTTCACTCAGGCACTGCAGCCCATTTCCCACAGTCACTGCATCCCATTTCACTCAGTCACTGCATCGCATTTCACTCAGTCACTGCGTCTCATTACGCTCAGTCACTGCATATTATTTCCCTCAGTGACTGCATTCCATTTCACTCAGTGACTGCACCACATTTCACTCAGTCACTGCACCACATTTCACTCAGTCACTGGCTCCCACTTCACTCAATCACTGCCTCCCACTTCACTCAGTCACTGCCTCCCACTTCACTCAGTCACTGCCTCCCACTTCACTCAGTCACTGCCTCCCACTTCACTCAGTCACTGCCTCCCACTTCACTCAGTCACTGCCTCCCACTTCACTCAGTCACTGCCTCCCACTTCACTCAGTCACTGCCTCCCACTTCACTCAGTCACTGCCTCCCACTTCACTCAGTCACTGCCTCCCATTTCAGTCAGTCACTGCATTCCATATCCCTCAATCATTGTACCCGATTTCCCTCAGTCACTGCATCCAACTTCACTCCGTCACTGCATCCCATTTCACGCAGTCAGTGCATCCCATTTCACGCAGTCAGTGCATCCCATTTCACGCAGTCAGTGCATCCCATTTCACGCAGCCAGTGCATCCCATTTCATGCAGCCAGTGCATCCCATTTCACGCAGACACTGCATCACATTTCACGCAGCCACTGCATCACATTTCACTCAGTCACTGCATCACATTTCACTCAGTCACTGCATCTCATTTCGCTCAGTCAGTGCATCTCATTTCGTTAAGTCACTGCATCTCATTTCAGTCGGTCACTCACTCCCATTTCAGTCAGTCATTGCATCCCATTTCCCTCAGTCACTGCCTGCCATTTCACTCAGTCACTACCACCCATTTCACTCAGTCACTGCATCACATTACCCTCAGTCACAGCATCACTTCAGTCACTGCATCCCATTTCCCACAGTCACAGCATCCCCTTTCACTCAGTGACTGCATCCCATTTCACTCAGTGACTGCATCCCATTTCACTCAGTGACTGCATCCCATTTCACTCAGTGACTGCATCCCATTTCACTCAGTGACTGCATCCCATTTCACTCAGTCAATGCATCCCAATACCCTCAGGCACTGCGGCCCATTTCACTCAGGCACTGCGGCCCATTTCACTCAGGCACTGCGGCCCATTTCACTCAGGCACTGCGGCCCATTTCACTCAGGCACTGCGGCCCATTTCACTCAGGCACTGCGGCCCATTTCACTCAGGCACTGCGGCCCATTTCACTCAGGCACTGCGGCCCATTTCACTCAGGCACTGCGGCCCATTTCACTCAGGCACTGCGGCCCATTTCACTCAGGCACTGCGGCCCATTTCACTCAGGCACTGCGGCCCATTTCACTCAGGCACTGCGGCCCATTTCACTCAGGCACTGCGGCCCATTTCACTCAGGCACTGCGGCCCATTTCACTCAGGCACTGCGGCCCATTTCACTCAGGCACTGCGGCCCATTTCACTCAGGCACTGCGGCCCATTTCACTCAGGCACTGCGGCCCATTTCACTCAGGCACTGCGGCCCATTTCACTCAGGCTCTGCGGCCCATTTCACTCAGGCTCTGCGGCCCATTTCACTCAGGCACTGCGGCCCATTTCACTCAGGCACTGCGGCCCATTTCACTCAGGCACTGCGGCCCATTTCACTCAGGCACTGCGGCCCATTTCACTCACGCACTGCGGCCCATTTCACTCAGGCACTGCGGACCATTTCACTCAGGCACTGCGGACCATTTCACTCAGGCACTGCGGACCATTTCACTCAGGCACTGCGGACCATTTCACTCAGGCACTGCGGCCCATTTCACTCAGGCACTGCGGCCCATTTCACTCAGGCACTGCATCACATTTCAGTCAGTCACTACCTCCCATTTCCCTCAGTCACTGCCTCCCAATTCACTCAGTCACTGCCTCCCAATTCATTCAGTCACTGCCTCCCAATTCACTCAGTCACTGCCTCCCAATTCACTCAGTCACTGCATCTCCTTTCCCTCAGTCACTGCATCATATTTCACTCAGTCACTGCATCACATTTTACTCAGTCTGAGCACCCCATCTCACTCAGTCAAGTGCATCCCATTTACCATAGTTACTGCATGTCATTTCCTAAGTCACTGCATCGCATTACACTCAGTCACTGCATCCCATTTCACTCAGTCACTGCATCCCATTACCCACAGTCACTGCAACCCATTTCCCACAGTCACTGCAACCCATTTCACTCAGTCACTGCATCCCGTTTCACTCAGTCACTGCACCACGTTTCACTCAGTCACTGCACCACATTTCCCTCTGTCACTGCACCACATTTCCCTCTGTCACTGCACCACATTTCCCTCTGTCACTGCACCACATTTCCCTCTGTCACTGCATCTCATTTCCCTCTGTCACTGCATCTCATTTCCCTCTGTCACTGCATCTCATTTCCCTCTGTCACTGCATCTCATTTCGTTCAGTCACTGCATCCCATTTCCATTTGTCACTGCAACCCATTATCACTCAGTCACTGCATCCCATTTCAATCAGTCACTGTGTCCCATTTCACTCAGTCACTGCATCCCATTTAACGGAGACAGTGAATCCTGTTCAACTGAGACAGTGAATCAATTTCCATCAGTCACCACACCCTACTCCCCACATTCCCGGCACCCCATCTCACTCAGTCAGTGCATCCCATTTCCCATAGTCACTGCATGTCCTTTCCTTCGTCACTGCATCGCATTTCACTGAGTCACTGAATCCAACTTCACTCAGTCACTGCATCCCATTTCACGCAGCCAGTGCATCCCATTTCACGCAGCCACTGCATCCCATTTCACTCAGCCACTGCATCCCATTTCACTCAGCCACTGCATCCCATTTCACTCAGCCACTGCATCCCATTTCACTCAGCCACTGCATCACATTTTACTCAGTCACTGCATCACATTTTACTCAGTCTGAGCACCCCATCTCACTCAGTCAGTGCATCCCATTTCCCATAGTTACTGCATGTCATTTCCTAAGTCACTGCATCGCATTACACTCAGTCACAGCATCCCATTTCCCTCAGTCACTGACTCCCGTTTCCCACAGTCACAGCAAACGTTTCCCACAGTCACTGCAACCCATTTCCCACAGTCACTGCATCACATTTCACTCAGTCACTGCATCACATTTCACTCAGTCACTTCATCACATTTCACTTAGTCACTGCATCTCATTTCGTTAAGTCACTGCATCCCATTTCAGTCGGTCACTCCCTCCCATTTCAGTCAGTCATTGCATCCCATTTCCCTCAGTCACTGCATCCCATTACACTCAATCACTGCCTCCCACTTCACTCAGTCACTGCCTCCCATTTCACTCAGTCACTGCCTCCCATTTCTCTCAGTCACTGCATCACATTTCTCTCAGTCACTGCATCACATTTCTCTCAGTCACTGCATCACATTTCTCTCAGTCACTGCATCCCATTTCACTCAGTCACTGCATCCCATTTCCATTAGGCACTGTTTCCCGTATCTCACAGGCAGTGCATTCAATTTCCCACACTCACTGCTTCCCATTTCCCATAGTCACAGCATCTCCTTTCCCTCAGTCTCTGCATCCCATTTCCCTCAGTCACTGCATCTCATTTCCCTCAGTCACTGCATCTCATTTCCCTCAGTCACTGCATCTCATTTCCCTCAGTCACTGCATCCCATTTCACTCAGTCACTGCATCCCATTTCACGCAGCCAGTGCATCCCATTTCACGCAGCCAGTGCATCCCATTTCACGCAGCCAGTGCATCCCATTTCACTCAGCCACTGCATCACATTTCACTCAGCCACTGCATCACATTTCACTCAGCCACTGCATCACATTTTACTCAGTCACTGCATCACATTTTACTCAGTCTGAGCACCCCATCTCACTCAGTCACAGCATCCCATTTCCCTCAGTCACTGACTCCCGTTTCCCACAGTCACAGCAAACGTTTCCCACAGTCACTGCAACCCATTTCCCACAGTCACTGCATCACATTTCACTCAGTCACTGCATCACATTTCACTCAGTCACTGCATCACATTTTGTTAAGTCACTGCATCCCATTTCAGTCGGTCACTCCCTCCCATTTCAGTCAGTCATTGCATCCCATTTCCCTCAGTCACTGCATCCCATTACACTCAATCACTGCATCACATTTCTCTCAGTCACTGCATCACATTTCTCTCAGTCACTGCATCACATTTCACTCAGTCACTGCATCCCATTTCACTCAGTCACTGCATCCCATTTCACTCAGTCACTGCACCCCATTTCCATTAGGCACTGTTTCCCGTATCTCACAGGCAGTGAATTCAATTTCCCACACTCACTGCTTCCCATTTCCCATAGTCACAGCATCTCCTTTCCCTCAGTCACTGCATCCCATTTCACTCAGTCACTGCATCCCATTTCACTCAGTCACTGCATCCCATTTAACGGAGACAGTGAATCAATTTCCATCAGTCACCACACCCTACTCCCCACAGTCACTGCATCTCATTTCACTCAGTCACTTCATCCCATTTCACTCAGGCACTGCGGCCCATTTCACTCAGGCACTGCGGCCCATTTCAGTTAGTCACTCCCTCCGATTTCCCTCAGTCACTCCCTCCGATTTCCCTCAGTCACTCCCTCCGATTTCCCTCAGTCACTGCATCCGATTTCCCTCAGTCACTGCATCCGATTTCCCTCAGTCACTGCTTCCCACTTCACTCAGTCACTGCTTCCCACTTCACTCAGTCACTGCTTCCCAGTACGTCAGTCACTGCGTCCCATTTCCATCAGGTACTGCATCACATTTCCATCAGACACTGCAGCTCATGTCACTCTGTCACTGTATCCCATGTCCCTCAGTCACTGCATCCCATTTCCCTCAGTCACTGCATCCCATTTCACTCAGTGACTGCATCCCATTTCACTCAGTGACTGCATCCCATTTCACTCAGTCACTGCATCCCATTTCACTCAGTCACTGCATCCCATTTCACTCAGTCACTGCATCCCATTTCACTCAGTCACTGCATCCCATTTCACTCAGTCACTGCATCCCATTTCACTCAGTCACTGCATCCCATTTCACTCAGTCACTGCATCCCATTTCACTCAGTCACTGCATCCCATTTCACTCAGTCACTGCATCCCATGACCCTCAGTCACTGCATCCCATGTCACTCAGTCACTGCATCCCATGTCACTCAGTCAATGCAACCAATTTCACTCAGTCACTGCATCCCATTACACTCAATCACTGCCTCCCACTTCACAAAGTCACTGCCTCCCACTTCAGTCAGTCACCACCTCCCATTTCTCTCAGTCACGGCCGCTCCTGTCCCTCAGACACCGCGTCACATTTCACTCAGTCACAGAATCACATTTCCCTCAGACACAGAATCACATTTCCCTCAGACACAGAATCACATTTAACGGAGACAGTGAATCCTATTCAAACGAGATGGTGAATCAATTTCCATCAGTCACCACACCCTATTCCCCACAGTCACAGCACCCCATTTCACTCGGGCACTGCATCCCATTTCACTCGGGCACTGCGGCCCATTTCACTCGGGCACTGCGGCCCATTTCACTCGGGCACTGCGGCCCATTTCACTCGGGCACTGCGGCCCATTTCACTCGGGCACTGCGGCCCATTTCACTCGGGCACTGCGGCCCATTTCACTCGGGCACTGCGGCCCATTTCACTCGGGCACTGCAGCCAATTTCACTCGGGCACTGCAGCCAATTTCACTCAGGCACTGCAGCCCATTTCCCACAGTCACTGCATCCCATTTCACTCAGTCACTGCATCGCATTTCACTCAGTCACTGCGTCTCATTACACTCAGTCACTGCATATTATTTCCCTCAGTGACTGCACCACATTTCACTCAGTCACTGCACCACATTTCACTCAGTCACTGCACCACATTTCACTCAGTCACTGGCTCCCACTTCACTCAATCACTGCCTCCCACTTCACTCAATCACTGCCTCCCACTTCACTCAGTCACTGCCTCCCATTTCAGTCAGTCACTGCATTCCATATCCCTCAATCACTGTATCCGATTTCCCTCAGTCACTGCATCCAACTTCACTCCGTCACTGCATCCCATTTCACGCAGTCAGTGCATCCCATTTCACGCAGTCAGTGCATCCCATTTCACGCAGTCAGTGCATCCCATTTCACGCAGTCAGTGCATCCCATTTCACGCAGTCAGTGCATCCCATTTCACGCAGCCAGTGCATCCCATTTCACGCAGCCACTGCATCACATTTCACGCAGCCACTGCATCACATTTCACGCAGCCACTGCATCTCATTTCACTCAGTCACTGCATCTCATTTCGTTAAGTCACTGCATCTCATTTCAGTCGGTCACTCCCTCCCATTTCAGTCAGTCATTGCATCCCATTTCCCTCAGTCACTGCCTGCCATTTCACTCAGTCACTACCACCCATTTCACTCAGTCACTGCATCACATTACCCTCAGTCACTGCATCACATTACCCTCAGTCACAGCATCACTTCAGTCACTGCATCCCATTTCCCACAGTCACAGTATCCCCTTTCACTCAGTGACTGCATCCCATTTCACTCAGTGACTGCATCCCATTTCACTCAGTGACTGCATCCCATTACCCTCAGGGACTGCGGCCCATTTCACTGTAGGCACTGCGGCCCATTTCACTCAGGCACTGCGGCCCATTTCACTCAGGCACTGCGGCCCATTTCACTCAGGCACTGCGGCCCATTTCACTCAGGCACTGCGGCCCATTTCACTCAGGCACTGCGGCCCATTTCACTCAGGCACTGCGGCCCATTTCACTCAGGCACTGCGGCCCATTTCACTCAGGCTCTGCGGCCCATTTCACTCAGGCACTGCGGACCATTTCACTCAGGCACTGCGGACCATTTCACTCAGGCACTGCGGACCATTTCACTCAGGCACTGCGGACCATTTCACTCAGGCACTGCGGACCATTTCACTCAGGCACTGCGGACCATTTCACTCAGGCACTGCGGCCCATTTCACTCAGGCACTGCGGCCCATTTCACTCAGGCACTGCATCACATTTCAGTCAGTCACTTCCTCCCATTTCCCTCAGTCACTGCCTCCCAATTCACTCAGTCACTGCCTCCCAATTCACTCAGTCACTGCCTCCCAATTCACTCAGTCACTGCCTCCCAATTCACTCAGTCACTGCCTCCCACTTCACTCAGTCACTGCCTCCCACTTCACTCAGTCACTGCATCTCCTTTCCCTCAGTCACTGCATCATATTTCACTCAGTCACTGCATCACATTTTACTCAGTCTGAGCACCCCATCTCACTCACTCAGTGCATCCCATTTCCCATAGTTACTGCATGTCATTTCCTAAGTCACTGCATCGCATTACACTCAGTCACAGCATCCCATTTCCCTCAGTCACTGCATCCCATTACCCACAGTCACAGCAACCCATTTCCCACAGTCACTGCAACCCATTTCCCACAGTCACTGCATCACATTTCACTCAGTCACTGCATCACATTTCACTCAGTCACTGCATCACATTTCACTCAGTCACTGCATCACATTTCACTCAGTCACTGCATCACATTTCACTTAGTCACTGCATCTCATTTCGTTAAGTCACTGCATCCCATTTCAGTCGGTCACTCCCTCCCATTTCAGTCAGTCATTGCATCCCATTTCCCTCAGTCACTGCATCCCATTACACTCAATCACTGCCTCCCACTTCGCTCAGTCACTGCATCCCATTTCTCTCAGTCACTGCATCCCATTTCCCTCAGTCACTGCATCTCATTTCCCTCAGTCACTGCATCTCATTTCCCTCAGTCACTGCATCCCATTTCACTCAGTCACTGCATCCCATTTCACTCAGTCACTGCATCCCATTTCACTCAGTCACTGCATCCCATGACCCTCAGTCACTGCATCCCATGACCCTCAGTCACTGCATCCCATGTCGCTCAGTCACTGCATCCCATGTCCCTCAGTCACTGCATCCGATTTCCCTCAGTCACTGCATCTCATTTCCCTCAGTCACTGCATCCCATTTCACTCAGTCACTGCATCCCATTTAACGGAGACAATGAATCAATTTCCATCAGTCACCACACCCTACTCCCCACAGTCACTGCATCTCATTTCACTCAGTCACTTCATCCCATTTCACTCAGGCACTGCGGCCCATTTCACTCAGGCACTGCGGCCCATTTCACTCAGGCACTGCGGCCCATTTCACTCAGGCACTGCGGCCCATTTCACTCAGGCACTGCGGCCCATTTCACTCAGGCACTGCGGCCCATTTCACTCAGGCACTGCGGCCCATTTCACTCTGGCACTCCCTCCGATTTCCCTCAGTCACTGCATCCGATTTCCCTCAGTCACTGCTTCCCACTTCACTCAGTCACTGCATCCCACTTCACTCAGTCACTGCTTCCCACTTCACTCAGTCACTGCTTCCCACTTCACTCAGTCACTCCTTCCCAGTACGTCAGTCACTGCGTCCCATTTCCATCAGGTACTGCATCACATTTCCATCAGACACTGCAGCTCATGTCACTCTGTCACTGTATCCCATGTCCCTCAGTCACTGTATCCCATGTCCCTCAGTCACTGCATCCCATTTCCCTCAGTCACTGCATCCCATGTCCCTCAGTCACTGCATCCCATTTCCCTCAGTCACTGCATCCCATTTCACTCAGTGACTGCATCCCATTTCACTCAGTGACTGCATCCCATTTCACTCAGTCACTGCATCCCATTTCACTCAGTCACTGCATCCCATTTCACTCAGTCACTGCATCCCATTTCACTCAGTCACTGCATCCCATTTCACTCAGTCACTGCATCCCATGACCCTCAGTCACTGCATCCCATGACCCTCAGTCACTGCATCCCATGACCCTCAGTCACTGCATCCCATGACCCTCAGTCACTGCATCCCATGACCCTCAGTCACTGCATCCCATGACCCTCAGTCACTGCATCCCATGTCACTCAGTCACTGCATCCCATGTCACTCAGTCACTGCATCCCATGTCACTCAGTCACTGCATCCCCTGTCACTCAGTCACTGCATCCCCTGTCACTCAGTCACTGCATCCCATGTCACTCAGTCAATGCAACCAATTTCACTCAGTCACTGCATCCCATTACACTCAATCACTGCCTCCCACTTCACAAAGTCACTGCCTCCCATTTCACTCAGTGACTGCATCCCATTTCACTCAGTCACTGCATCCCATTTCACTCAGTCACTGCATCCCATTTCACTCAGTCACTGCATCCCATTTCACTCAGTCACTGCATCCCATTTCACTCAGTCACTGCATCCCATTTCACTCAGTCACTGCATCCCATGACCCTCAGTCACTGCATCCCATGACCCTCAGTCACTGCATCCCATGTCACTCAGTCACTGCATCCCATGTCACTCAGTCACTGCATCCCATGTCACTCAGTCACTGCATCCCATGTCACTCAGTCAATGCAACCAATTTCACTCAGTCACTGCATCCCATTACACTCAATCACTGCCTCCCACTTCACAAAGTCACTGCCTCCCACTTCAGTCAGTCACCACCTCCCATTTCTCTCAGTCACGGCCGCTCCTGTCCCTCAGACACCGCGTCACATTTCACTCAGTCACAGAATCTCATTTCCTCAGACACAGAATCACATTTCCCTCAGACACAGAATCACATTTAACGGAGACAGTGAATCCTATTCAAACGAGATGGTGAATCAATTTCCATCAGTCACCACACCCTATTCCCCACAGTCACAGCACCCCATTTCACTCGGTCACTGCATCATATTTCACTCGGTCACTGCGGCCCATTTCACTCGGGCACTGCGGCCCATTTCACTCGGGCACTGCGGCCCATTTCACTCGGGCACTGCGGCCCATTTCACTCGGGCACTGCGGCCCATTTCACTCGGGCACTGCGGCCCATTTCACTCGGGCACTGCGGCCCATTTCACTCGGGCACTGCGGCCCATTTCACTCGGGCACTGCGGCCCATTTCACTCGGGCACTGCAGCCAATTTCACTCAGGCACTGCAGCCCATTTCCCACAGTCACTGCATCCCATTTCACTCAGTCACTGCATCGCATTTCACTCAGTCACTGCGTCTCATTACGCTCAGTCACTGCATATTATTTCCCTCAGTGACTGCATTCCATTTCACTCAGTGACTGCACCACATTTCACTCAGTCACTGGCTCCCACTTCACTCAATCACTGCCTCCCACTTCACTGAATCACTGCCTCCCACTTCACTCAGTCACTGCCTCCCATTTCAGTCAGTCACTGCATTCCATGTCCCTCAGTCACTGTATCCGATTTCCCTCAGTCACTGCATCCAACTTCACTCCGTCACTGCATCCCATTTCACGCAGTCAGTGCATCCCATTTCACGCAGCCAGTGCATCCCATTTCACGCAGCCAGTGCATCCCATTTCACGCAGCCAGTGCATCCCATTTCACGCAGCCACTGCATCTCATTTCACTCAGTCACTGCATCTCATTTCGTTAAGTCACTGCATCTCATTTCAGTCGGTCACTCCCTCCCATTTCAGTCAGTCATTGCATCCCATTTCCCTCAGTCACTGCCTGCCATTTCACTCAGTCACTACCACCCATTTCACTCAGTCACTGCATCACATTACCCTCAGTCACTGCATCCCATTTCCCACAGTCACAGCATCCCATTTCACTCAGTGACTGCATCCCATTTCACTCAGTGACTGCATCCCATTTCACTCAGTGACTGCATCCCATTACACTCAGTCACTGCATCCCATTACCCTCAGGGACTGCGGCCCATTTCACTTTAGGCACTGCGGCCCATTTCACTCAGGCACTGCGGCCCATTTCACTCAGGCACTGCGGCCCATTTCACTCAGGCACTGCGGCCCATTTCACTCGGGCACTGCGGCCCATTTCACTCGGGCACTGCGGCCCATTTCACTCGGGCACTGCGGCCCATTTCACTCGGGCACTGCGGCCCATTTCACTCGGGCACTGCGGCCCATTTCACTCGGGCACTGCGGCCCATTTCACTCAGGCACTGCGGCCCATTTCACTCAGGCACTGCGGCCCATTTCACTCAGGCACTGCGGCCCATTTCACTCAGGCACTGCGGCCCATTTCACTCAGGCACTGCGGCCCATTTCACTCAGGCTCTGCGGCCCATTTCACTCAGGCTCTGCGGCCCATTTCACTCAGGCACTGCGGACCATTTCACTCAGGCACTGCGGACCATTTCACTCAGGCACTGCGGACCATTTCACTCAGGCACTGCGGACCATTTCACTCAGGCACTGCGGCCCATTTCACTCAGGCACTGCGGCCCATTTCACTCAGGCACTGCATCACATTTCAGTCAGTCACTTCCTCCCATTTCACTCAGTCACTACCTCCCATTTCCCTCAGTCACTGCCTCCCAATTCACTCAGTCACTGCCTCCCAATTCACTCAGTCACTGCCTCCCAATTCACTCAGTCACTGCCTCCCACTTCACTCAGTCACTGCCTCCCACTTCACTCAGTCACTGCATCTCATTTCCCTCAGTCACTGCATCCCATTTCACTCAGTCACTGCATCCCATTTCACTCAGTCACTGCATCCCATTTCACTCAGTCACTGCATCCCATGACCCTCAGTCACTGCATCCCATGACCCTCAGTCACTGCATCCCATGACCCTCAGTCACTGCATCCCATGTCGCTCAGTCACTGCATCCCATGTCCCTCAGTCACTGCATCCGATTTCCCTCAGTCACTGCATCCCATTTCACTCAGTCACTGCATCCCATTTCACTCAGTCACTGCATCCCATTTCACTCAGTCACTGCATCCCATTTCACTCAGTCACTGCATCCCATTTCACTCAGTCACTGCATCCCATTTAACGGAGACAATGAATCAATTTCCATCAGTCACCACACCCTACTCCCCACAGTCACTGCATCTCATTTCACTCAGTCACTTCATCCCATTTCACTCAGGCACTGCGGCCCATTTCACTCAGGCACTGCGGCCCATTTCACTCAGGTACTGCGGCCCATTTCACTCAGGCACTGCGGCCCATTTCACTCAGGCACTGCGGCCCATTTCACTCAGGCACTCCCTCCGATTTCCCTCAGTCACTGCATCCGATTTCCCTCAGTCACTGCTTCCCACTTCACTCAGTCACTGCTTCCCACTTCACTCAGTCACTGCATCCCACTTCACTCAGTCACTGCTTCCCACTTCACTCAGTCACTGCTTCCCACTTCACTCAGTCACTCCTTCCCAGTACGTCAGTCACTGCGTCCCATTTCCATCAGGTACTGCATCACATTTCCATCAGACACTGCAGCTCATGTCACTCTGTCACTGTATCCCATGTCCCTCAGTCACTGCATCCCATTTCCCTCAGTCACTGCATCCCATGTCCCTCAGTCACTGCATCCCATTTCCCTCAGTCACTGCATCCCATTTCACTCAGTGACTGCATCCCATTTCACTCAGTGACTGCATCCCATTTCACTCAGTCACTGCATCCCATTTCACTCAGTCACTGCATCCCATTTCACTCAGTCACTGCATCCCATTTCACTCAGTCACTGCATCCCATGACCCTCAGTCACTGCATCCCATGACCCTCAGTCACTGCATCCCATGACCCTCAGTCACTGCATCCCATGTCACTCAGTCACTGCATCCCATGTCACTCAGTCACTGCATCCCCTGTCACTCAGTCACTGCATCCCCTGTCACTCAGTCACTGCATCCCATGACCCTCAGTCACTGCATCCCATGTCACTCAGTCACTGCATCCCATGTCACTCAGTCACTGCATCCCATGTCACTCAGTCAATGCAACCAATTTCACTCAGTCACTGCATCCCATTACACTCAATCACTGCCTCCCACTTCACAAAGTCACTGCCTCCCACTTCAGTCAGTCACCACCTCCCATTTCTCTCAGTCACGGCCGCTCCTGTCCCTCAGACACCGCGTCACATTTCACTCAGTCACAGAATCTCATTTCCTCAGACACAGAATCACATTTCCCTCAGACACAGAATCACATTTAACGGAGACAGTGAATCCTATTCAAACGAGATGGTGAATCAATTTCCATCAGTCACCACACCCTATTCCCCACAGTCACAGCACCCCATTTCACTCGGTCACTGCATCATATTTCACTCGGGCACTGCGGCCCATTTCACTCGGGCACTGCGGCCCATTTCACTCGGGCACTGCGGCCCATTTCACTCGGGCACTGCGGCCCATTTCACTCGGGCACTGCGGCCCATTTCACTCGGGCACTGCGGCCCATTTCACTCGGGCACTGCGGCCCATTTCACTCGGGCACTGCGGCCCATTTCACTCGGGCACTGCGGCCCATTTCACTCGGGCACTGCGGCCCATTTCACTCGGGCACTGCGGCCCATTTCACTCGGGCACTGCGGCCCATTTCACTCGGGCACTGCGGCCCATTTCACTCGGGCACTGCAGCCAATTTCACTCAGGCACTGCAGCCCATTTCCCACAGTCACTGCATCCCATTTCACTCAGTCACTGCATCGCATTTCACTCAGTCACTGCGTCTCATTACGCTCAGTCACTGCATATTATTTCCCTCAGTGACTGCATTCCATTTCACTCAGTGACTGCACCACATTTCACTCAGTCACTGCATCCCATTTCACTAAGTCACTACATCACATTACCCTCAGTCACTGCATCCCATTTCCCACAGTCACTGCATCTCCTTTCCCACAGTCACTGCATCTCCTTTCCCACAGTCACTGCATCTCCTTTCCCACAGTCACTGCATCTCCTTTCCCACAGTCACTGCATCTCATTTCCCTCAGTCACGGCATCACCTGTCCCTCAGTCACGGCACCACCTGTCCCTCAGTCACGGCACCACCTGTCCCTCAGTCACGGCACCACCTGTCCCTCAGTCACGGCACCACCTGTCCCTCAGTCACGGCACCACCTGTCCCTCAGTCACTGCATCTCATTTCCCTCAGTCACTGCATCTCATTTCCCTCAGTCACTGCATCTCATTTCGTTCAGTCACTGCATCCCATTATCCGTCAATCACTGCATCCCATTTCACTCAGGCCCTGCAGCCCATTTCACTCAGGCCCTGCAGCCCATTTCACTCAGGCCCTGCAGCCCATTTCACTCAGGCCCTGCAGCCCATTTCACTCAGGCCCTGCAGCCCATTTCACTCAGGCCCTGCAGCCCATTTCACTCAGGCCCTGCAGCCCATTTCACTCAGGCCCTGCAGCCCATTTCACTCAGGCACTGCAGCCCATTTCACTCAGGCACTGCAGCCCATTTCACTCAGGCACTGCAGCCCATTTCACTCAGGCACTGCATCCCATTTCACTCAGGCACTGCAGCCCATTTCACTCAGGCACTGCAGCCCATTTCACTCAGGCACTGAAGTCCATTTCACTCAGTCACTGCATCCCATCTCCCTCAGTCACTGCAACCTATTTCCCCCAGTCACTGCATCTCCTTTCCCTCAGTCACTGCATCTCATTTCACTAAGTCACTGCATCCCATTTCTCACAGTCAGTGCATCGCATTTCATTCAGTCACTGCATCTCATAACCCTCAGTCCCTGCATTTCATTTCCCTCAGTGACTGCTTCCCATTTCACTCTGTCACTGCATCCCATTTCACCGAGTCTCAGCACCCCATTTCATGTCCCTTCCTCAGTCATAGCATCGCATTTCACTCAGCCACTGCATCACATTACCCTCAGTCACTGCATCTCATTTCCCTCAGTGACTGCATCACATTTCACTCAGTGACTGCATCACATTTCACTCAGTGACTGCATCACATTTCACTCAGTGACTCCATCACATTTCACTCAGTGACTCCATCACATTTCACTCAGCGACTGCATCACATTTCACTCAGTGACTGCATCACATTTCACTCAGTGACTGCATCCCATTACCCTCAGTCACTGCATCCCATTACCCTCAGTCACTGCATCCCATTACCCTCAGTCACTGCCTCCCACTTCACTCAGTCACTGCATCCCATTACCCTCAGTCACTGCATCCCATTACCCTCAGTCACTGCATCCCATTACCCTCAGTCACGGCCTCCCAAATCACGCAGTCACTCCCTCCCATTTCAGTCAGTCACTACCTCCCATTTCAGTCAGTCACTGCATCTCCTTTCCCTCAGTCACTGCATCACATTTCACTCAGTCACTGCATCACATTTTACTCAGTCTGAGCACCCCATCTCACTCAGTCAGTGCATCCCATTTCCCATAGTTACTGCATGTCATTTCCTAAGTCACTGCATCGCATTACACTCAGTCACAGCATCCCATTTCCCTCAGTCACTGACTCCCGTTTCCCACAGTCACAGCAAACGTTTCCCACAGTCACTGCAACCCATTTCCCACAGTCACTGCATCCCATTTCACTCAGTCACAGCACCCCAATACACTCAGTCACAGCATCCCATTACCCTCGGTGACAGCAATCCATTTCCGTCAGTAACGGCACCTCCTATCCCTCAGTCACTGTCTCCCATTTCCCTCAGTCACTGCATCCCATTTCACTCAGTCACTGCACCACATTACCCTCAGTCACTGCATCCCATTACCCTCAGTCACTGCATCCCATTACTCTCAGTCACTGCATCCCATTACTCTCAGTCACTGCATCCCATTACTCTCAGTCACTGCATCCCATTACTCTCAGTCACTGCATCCCATTTCCCTCAGTCACTGCCTCCCTTTTCCCACAGTCACTGCAAACTTTTCTCACAGTCACTGCAACCCATTTCCCACAGTCACTGCATCTCCTTTCCCTCAGTCATGGCACCTCCTGTGCCTCAGTCACCTCACCTCCTGTCCCTCAGTCACTGCATCTCATTTCGTTCAGTCACTGCATCCCATTTCCATCAGTCACTGCATCCCATTATCAGACAGTCACTGCATCCCATTTCACTCAGTCACTCCATCCCATTTCACTCAGTCACTGCATCACATTTCACTCAGTCACTGCATCACATTTCACTCAGTCACTGCATCCCATTTAACGGAGACAGTGAATCAATTTCCATCAGTCACCACACCCTATTCCCCACAGTCACGGCACCCCATTTCACTCGGGCACTGCGGCCCATTTCACTCGGGCACTGCGGCCCATTTCACTCGGGCACTGCGGCCCATTTCACTCGGGCACTGCGGCCCATTTCACTCGGGCACTGCGGCCCATTTCACTCGGGCACTGCGGCCCATTTCACTCGGGCACTGCGGCCCATTTCACTCGGGCACTGCGGCCCATTTCACTCAGTCACTGCATCCCATTTCACTCAGTCACTGCATCCCATTTCACTCAGCCACTGCATCACATTTCACTCAGCCACTGCATCACATTTCACTCAGCCACTCCATCACATTTCACTCAGCCACTCCATCACATTTCACTCAGCCACTCCATCACATTTCACTCAGCCACTCCATCACCTTTCACTCAGTCACTGCGTCCCATTTCACACAGTCACTGCATCCCATTTCACGCAGTCACTGCATCCCATTTCACTCAGCCACTGCATCTCATTTCCGTCAGTTACTGCATCATATTTCCATCAAACAAGGCATCTCATTTCACTCAGTCACTGCATCGCATTTCACTCAATCAGTGCTTCCCATTTCACTCAGTGATGCATCACATTTCTCTCAGTCACTGCATCACATTTCTCTCAGTCTCTGCATCGCATTTCACTCAGTCAATGCTTCCCATGTCCCTCAGTCACTGCATCCCATGTCCCTCAGTCACTGCATCCCATGTCCCTCAGTCACTGCATCCCATGTCCCTCAGTCACTGCATCACATTTCACTCAGTCACTGCATCCCATTTAACGGAGACAGTGAATCAATTTCCATCAGTCACCACACCCTATTCCCCACAGTCACGGCACCCCATTTCACTCGGGCACTGCGGCCCATTTCACTCGGGCACTGCGGCCCATTTCACTCGGGCACTGCGGCCCATTTCACTCGGGCACTGCGGCCCATTTCACTCGGGCACTGCATCTCATTTCACTCAGTCACTGCATCACATTTCACTCAGCCACTGCATCACATTTCCCTCAGCCACTGCATCACATTTCACTCAGCCACTCCATCACATTTCACTCAGCCACTCCATCACATTTCACTCAGCCACTCCATCACATTTCACTCAGCCACTCCATCACCTTTCACTCAGTCACTGCGTCCCATTTCACACAGTCACTGCATCCCATTTCACGCAGTCACTGCATCCCATTTCACTCAGCCACTGCATCTCATTTCCGTCAGTTACTGCATCATATTTCCATCAAACAAGGCATCTCATTTCACTCAGTCACTGCATCGCATTTCACTCAATCAGTGCTTCCCATTTCACTCAGTGATGCATCACATTTCTCTCAGTCACTGCATCACATTTCTCTCAGTCACTGCATCACATTTCACTCAGTCACTGCATCCCATTTCACTCAGTCACTGCATCCCATTTCACTCAGTCACTGCATCCCATTTCCATTAGTCACTGTTTCCCGTATCTCACAGGCAGTGCATTCAATTTCCCACACTCACTGCTTCCCATTTCCTATAGTCACAGCATCTCCTTTCCCTCAGTCTCTGCATCGCATTTCACTCAGTCAATGCTTCCCATGTCCCTCAGTCACTGCATCCCATGTCCCTCAGTCACTGCATCCCATGTCCCTCAGTCACTGCATCCCATGTCCCTCAGTCACTGCATCCCATTTCACTCAGTCACTGCACCACATTACCCTCAGTCACTGCATCCCTTTTCACTCAGTCACTGCATCCCTTTTCACTCAGTGATTGCATCACATTACACTCAGTCACTGTGTCCCATTTCCCTCAGTCACTGCCTCCCTTTTCCCACAGTCACTGCCTCCCTTTTCCCACAGTCACTGCAAACTTTTCTCACAGTCACTGCAACCCATTTCCCACAGTCACTGCATCTCCTTTCCCTCAGTCATGGCACCTCCTGTGCCTCAGTCACGTCATCTCATTTCGTTCAGTCACTGCATCCCATTTCCATCAGTCACTGCATCCCATTTCCATCAGTCACTGCATCCCATTTCACTCAGTCACTGCGGCCCATTTCACTCAGGCACTGCGGCCCATTTCACTCAGGCACTGCGGCCCATTTCACTCAGGCACTGCGGACCATTTCACTCAGGCACTGCGGACCATTTCACTCAGGCACTGCGGACCATTTCACTCAGGCACTGCGGACCATTTCACTCAGGCACTGCGGACCATTTCACTCAGGCACTGCGGACCATTTCACTCAGGCACTGCGGACCATTTCACTCAGGCACTGCGGACCATTTCACTCAGGCACTGCGGACCATTTCACTCAGGCACAGCGGCCCATTTCACTCAGGCACTGCGGCCCATTTCAGTCAGGCACTGCATCACATTTCAGTCAGTCACTTCCTCCCATTTCACTCAGTCACTACCTCCCATTTCCCTCAGTCACTGCCTCCCAATTCACTCAGTCACTGCCTCCCAATTCACTCAGTCACTGCCTCCCAATTCACTCAGTCACTGCCTCCCACTTCACTCAGTCACTGCCTCCCACTTCACTCAGTCACTACCTCCCATTTCAGTCAGTCACTGCATCTCCTTTCCCTCAGTCACTGCATCATATTTCACTCAGTCACTGCATCACATTTCACTCAGTCTGAGCACCCCATCTCACTCAGTCAGTGCATCCCATTTCCCATAGTTACTGCATGTCCTTTCCTTAGTCACTGCATCCCATTTCACTCAGCCACTGCATCACATTTCAATCAGCCACTGCATCACATTTCACTCAGTCACTGCATCACATTTCAGTCAGTCACTGCATCCCATTTCCCTCAGTCACTGCATCCGATTTCACTCAGTCACTGCCTCCCACTTCACTCAGTCACTGCCTCCCACTTCACTCAGTCACTGCCTCCCACTTCACTCAGTCACTGCCTCCCACTTCACTCAGTCACTGCCTCCCACTTCACTCAGTCACTGCCTCCCACTTCACTCAGTCACTGCCTCCCACTTCACTCAGTCACTGCCTCCCACTTCACTCAGTCACTGCCTCCCACTTCACTCAGTCACTGCCTCCCACTTCACTCAGTCACTGCCTCCCACTTCACTCAGTCACTGCCTCCCACTTCACTCAGTCACTGCCTCCCACTTCACTCAGTCACTGCCTCCCACTTCACTCAGTCACTGCATCCCATTTCACTCAGTCACTGCATCCCATTTCACTAAGTCACTACATCACATTACCCTCAGTCACTGCATCCCATTTCCCACAGTCACTGCATCTCCTTTCCCACAGTCACTGCATCTCCTTTCCCACAGTCACTGCATCTCCTTTCCCACAGTCACTGCATCTCATTTCCCTCAGTCACGGCATCACCTGTCCCTCAGTCACGGCACCACCTGTCCCTCAGTCACGGCACCACCTGTCCCTCAGTCACGGCACCACCTGTCCCTCAGTCACGGCACCACCTGTCCCTCAGTCACTGCATCTCATTTCCCTCAGTCACTGCATCTCATTTCCCTCAGTCACTGCATCTCATTTCGTTCAGTCACTGCATCCCATTATCCGTCAATCACTGCATCCCATTTCACTCAGGCCCTGCAGCCCATTTCACTCAGGCCCTGCAGCCCATTTCACTCAGGCCCTGCAGCCCATTTCACTCAGGCACTGCAGCCCATTTCACTCAGGCACTGCAGCCCATTTCACTCAGGCACTGCAGCCCATTTCACTCAGGCACTGCAGCCCATTTCACTCAGGCACTGCAGCCCATTTCACTCAGGCACTGCAGCCCATTTCACTCAGGCACTGCAGCCCATTTCACTCAGGCACTGAAGTCCATTTCACTCAGTCACTGCATCCCATCTCCCTCAGTCACTGCAACCTATTTCCCCCAGTCACTGCATCTCCTTTCCCTCAGTCACTGCATCTCATTTCACTAAGTCACTGCATCCCATTTCTCACAGTCAGTGCATCGCATTTCATTCAGTCACTGCATCTCATAACCCTCAGTCCCTGCATTTCATTTCCCTCAGTGACTGCTTCCCATTTCACTCTGTCACTGCATCCCATTTCACCGAGTCTCAGCACCCCATTTCATGTCCCTTCCTCAGTCATAGCATCGCATTTCACTCAGCCACTGCATCACATTACCCTCAGTCACTGCATCTCATTTCCCTCAGTGACTGCATCACATTTCACTCAGTGACTGCATCACATTTCACTCAGTGACTGCATCACATTTCACTCAGTGACTGCATCACATTTCACTCAGTGACTGCATCACATTTCACTCAGTGACTGCATCACATTTCACTCAGTGACTGCATCACATTTCACTCAGTGACTGCATCCCATTACCCTCAGTGACTGCATCCCATTACCCTCAGTCACTGCATCCCATTACCCTCAGTCACTGCATCCCATTACCCTCAGTCACTGCCTCCCACTTCACTCAGTCACTGCATCCCATTACCCTCAGTCACTGCATCCCATTACCCTCAGTCACGGCCTCCCAAATCACGCAGTCACTCCCTCCCACTTCACTCAGTCACTACCTCCCATTTCAGTCAGTCACTGCATCTCCTTTCCCTCAGTCACTGCATCACATTTCACTCAGTCACTGCATCACATTTTACTCAGTCTGAGCACCCCATCTCACTCAGTCAGTGCATCCCATTTCCCATAGTTACTGCATGTCATTTCCTAAGTCACTGCATCGCATTACACTCAGTCACAGCATCCCATTTCCCTCAGTCACTGACTCCCGTTTCCCACAGTCACAGCAAACGTTTCCCACAGTCACTGCAACCCATTTCCCACAGTCACTGCATCCCATTTCACTCAGTCACAGCACCCCAATACACTCAGTCACAGCATCCCATTACCCTCGGTGACAGCAATCCATTTCCGTCAGTAACGGCACCTCCTATCCCTCAGTCACTGTCTCCCATTTCCCTCAGTCACTGCATCCCAATTCACTCAGTCACTGCACCACATTACCCTCAGTCACTGCATCCCATTACCCTCAGTCACTGCATCCCATTACTCTCAGTCACTGCATCCCATTACTCTCAGTCACTGCATCCCATTTCCCTCAGTCACTGCCTCCCTTTTCCCACAGTCACTGCAAACTTTTCTCACAGTCACTGCAACCCATTTCCCACAGTCACTGCATCTCCTTTCCCTCAGTCATGGCACCTCCTGTGCCTCAGTCACCTCACCTCCTGTCCCTCAGTCACTGCATCTCATTTCGTTCAGTCACTGCATCCCATTTCCATCAGTCACTGCATCCCATTATCAGACAGTCACTGCATCCCATTTCACTCAGTCACTGCATCACATTTCACTCAGTCACTGCATCACATTTCACTCAGTCACTGCATCACATTTCACTCAGTCACTGCATCCCATTTAACGGAGACAGTGAATCAATTTCCATCAGTCACCACACCCTATTCCCCACAGTCACGGCACCCCATTTCACTCGGGCACTGCGGCCCATTTCACTCGGGCACTGCGGCCCATTTCACTCGGGCACTGCGGCCCATTTCACTCGGGCACTGCGGCCCATTTCACTCGGGCACTGCGGCCCATTTCACTCGGGCACTGCGGCCCGTTTCACTCGGGCACTGCGGCCCATTTCACTCGGGCACTGCGGCCCATTTCACTCGGGCACTGCATCTCATTTCACTCAGCCACTCCATCACATTTCACTCAGCCACTCCATCACATTTCACTCAGCCACTCCATCACATTTCACTCAGCCACTCCATCACCTTTCACTCAGTCACTGCGTCCCATTTCACACAGTCACTGCATCCCATTTCACGCAGTCACTGCATCCCATTTCACTCAGCCACTGCATCTCATTTCCGTCAGTTACTGCATCATATTTCCATCAAACAAGGCATCTCATTTCACTCAGTCACTGCATCACATTTCTCTCAGTCACTGCATCCCATTTCACTCAGTCACTGCATCCCATTTCACTCAGTCACTGCATCCCATTTCCATTAGTCACTGTTTCCCGTATCTCACAGGCAGTGCATTCAATTTCCCACACTCACTGCTTCCCATTTCCTATAGTCACAGCATCTCCTTTCCCTCAGTCTCTGCATCGCATTTCACTCAGTCAATGCTTCCCATGTCCCTCAGTCACTGCATCCCATGTCCCTCAGTCACTGCATCCCATGTCCCTCAGTCACTGCATCCCATGTCCCTCAGTCACTGCATCCCATTTCACTCAGTCACTGCACCACATTACCCTCAGTCACTGCATCCCTTTTCACTCAGTCACTGCATCCCTTTTCACTCAGTGATTGCATCACATTACACTCAGTCACTGTGTCCCATTTCCCTCAGTCACTGCCTCCCTTTTCCCACAGTCACTGCCTCCCTTTTCCCACAGTCACTGCAAACTTTTCTCACAGTCACTGCAACCCATTTCCCACAGTCACTGCATCTCCTTTCCCTCAGTCATGGCACCTCCTGTGCCTCAGTCACGTCATCTCATTTCGTTCAGTCACTGCATCCCATTTCCATCAGTCACTGCATCCCATTTCCATCAGTCACTGCATCCCATTTCACTCAGGCACTGCGGCCCATTTCACTCAGGCACTGCGGCCCATTTCACTCAGGCACTGCGGCCCATTTCACTCAGGCACTGCGGCCCATTTCACTCAGGCACTGCGGACCATTTCACTCAGGCACTGCGGACCATTTCACTCAGGCACTGCGGACCATTTCACTCAGGCACTGCGGACCATTTCACTCAGGCACTGCGGACCATTTCACTCAGGCACTGCGGACCATTTCACTCAGGCACTGCGGACCATTTCACTCAGGCACTGCGGACCATTTCACTCAGGCACTGCGGACCATTTCACTCAGGCACTGCGGACCATTTCACTCAGGCACTGCGGCCCATTTCACTCAGGCACTGCGGCCCATTTCACTCAGGCACTGCGGCCCATTTCACTCAGGCACTGCGGCCCATTTCAGTCAGTCACTTCCTCCCATTTCACTCAGTCACTACCTCCCATTTCCCTCAGTCACTGCCTCCCAATTCACTCAGTCACTGCCTCCCAATTCACTCAGTCACTGCCTCCCACTTCACTCAGTCACTGCCTCCCACTTCACTCAGTCACTACCTCCCATTTCAGTCAGTCACTGCATCTCCTTTCCCTCAGTCACTGCATCATATTTCACTCAGTCACTGCATCACATTTCACTCAGTCTGAGCACCCCATCTCACTCAGTCAGTGCATCCCATTTCCCATAGTTACTGCATGTCATTTCCTAAGTCACTGCATCGCATTACACTGAGTCACTGCATCCCATTTCCCATAGTCACTGCAACCCATTTCCCACAGTCACTGCATCCCATTTCACTCAGTCACTGCACCACGTTTCACTCAGTCACTGCACCACATTTCACTCTGTCACTGCATCTCATTTCCCTCTGTCACTGCATCTCATTTCCCTCTGTCACTGCATCTCATTTCCCTCTGTCACTGCAACTCATTTCGTTCAGTCACTGCATCCCATTTCCATTAGTCACTGCAACCCATTATCACTCAGTCACTGCATCCCATTTCAATCAGTCACTGCATCCCATTTCACTCAGTCACTGCATCCCATTTAACGGAGACAGTGAATCCTGTTCAACTGAGACAGTGTATCAATTTCCATCAGTCACCACACCCTACTCCCCACATTCCCGGCACCCCATCTCACTCAGTCAGTGCATCCCATTTCCCATAGTCACTGCATGTCCTTTCCTTAGTCACTGCATCGCATTTCACTGAGTCACTGCATCCAACTTCACTCAGTCACTGCATCCCATTTCACGCAGCCAGTGCATCCCATTTCACGGAGCCACTGCATCACATTTCACTCAGCCACTGCATCACATTTCACTCAGCCACTGCATCACATTTCACTCAGCCACTGCATCACATTTCACTCAGTCACTGCATCACATTTCACTCAGTCACTGCAGCACATTTCACTCAGTCACTGCAGCACATTTCACTCAGTCACTGCAGCACATTTCGTTAAGTCACTGCATCCCATTTCAGTCGGTCACTCCCTCCCATTTCAGTCAGTCATTGCATCCCATTTCCCTCAGTCACTGCATCCCATTACAGTCAATCACTGCCTCCCACTTCACTCAGTCACTGCCTCCTATTTCACTCAGTCACTGCATCCCATTTCACTCAGTCACTGCATCCCATTTCTCTCAGTCACTGCATCACATTTCTCTCAGTCACTGCATCACATTTCTCTCAGTCACTGCATCACATTTCTCTCAGTCACTGCATCACATTTCTCTCAGTCACTGCATCACATTTCTCTCAGTCACTGCAACCCATTTCCCACAGTCACTGCATCCCATTTCACTCAGTCACTGCACCACGTTTCACTCAGTCACTGCACCACATTTCCCTCTGTCACTGCATCTCATTTCCCTCTGTCACTGCATCTCATTTCCCTCTGTCACTGCATCTCATTTCGTTCAGTCACTGCATCCCATTTCCATTAGTCACTGCAACCCATTATCACTCAGTCACTGCATCCCATTTCAATCAGTCACTGCATCCCATTTCACTCAGTCACTGCATCCCATTTAACGGAGACAGTGAATCCTGTTCAACTGAGACAGTGTATCAATTTCCATCAGTCACCACACCCTACTCCCCACATTCCCGGCACCCCATCTCACTCAGTCAGTGCATCCCATTTCCCATAGTCACTGCATGTCCTTTCCTTAGTCACTGCATCGCATTTCACTGAGTCACTGCATCCAACTTCACTCAGTCACTGCATCCCATTTCACGCAGCCAGTGCATCCCATTTCACGGAGCCACTGCATCACATTTCACTCAGCCACTGCATCACATTTCACTCAGCCACTGCATCACATTTCACTCAGCCACTGCATCACATTTCACTCAGCCACTGCATCACATTTCACTCAGTCACTGCATCACATTTCACTCAGTCACTGCAGCACATTTCACTCAGTCACTGCAGCACATTTCACTCAGTCACTGCAGCACATTTCGTTAAGTCACTGCATCCCATTTCAGTCGGTCACTCCCTCCCATTTCAGTCAGTCATTGCATCCCATTTCCCTCAGTCACTGCATCCCATTACAGTCAATCACTGCCTCCCACTTCACTCAGTCACTGCCTCCTATTTCACTCAGTCACTGCATCCCATTTCACTCAGTCACTGCATCACATTTCTCTCAGTCACTGCATCACATTTCTCTCAGTCACTGCATCACATTTCTCTCAGTCACTGCATCACATTTCACTCAGTCACTGCATCCCATTTCACTCAGTCACTGCATCCCATTTCCATTAGGCACTGTTTCCCGTATCTCACAGGCAGTGCATTCAATTTCCCACACTCACTGCTTCGCATTTCCCATCGTCACAGCATCTCCTTTCCCTCAGTCTCTGCATCGCATTTCACTCAGTCAATGCTTCCCATGTCCCTCAGTCACTGCATCCCATGTCCCTCAGTCACTGCATCCCATGTCCCTCAGTCACTGCATCCCATTTCACGCAGTCACTGCATCCCATGTCCCTCAGTCACTGCATCCCATGTCCCTCAGTCACTGCATCCCATTTCCCTCAGTCACTGCATCTCATTTCCCTCAGTCTCTGCATCGCATTTCACTCAGTCAATGCTTCCCATGTCCCTCAGTCACTGCATCCCATGTCCCTCAGTCACTGCATCCCATGTCCCTCAGTCACTGCATCCCATGTCCCTCAGTCACTGCATCCCATGTCCCTCAGTCACTGCATCCCATTTCCCTCAGTCACTGCATCTCATTTCCCTCAGTCACTGCATCCCATTTCACTCAGTCACTGCATCCCATTTCACTCAGTCACTGCATCCCATTTCACTCAGTCACTGCATCACATTTCACTCAGTCACTGCATCCCATTTAACGGAGACAGTGAATCAATTTCCATCAGTCACCACACCCTACTCCCCACAGTCACTGCATCTCATTTCACTCAGTCACTGCATCCCATTTCACCCAGTCACTGCATCCCATTTCACCCAGTCACTGCATCCCATTTCACTCAGGCACTGCATCCCATTTCACTCAGGCACTGCATCCCATTTCACTCAGGCACTGCGGCCCATTTCACTCAGGCACTGCGGCCCATTTCACTCAGGCACTGCGGCCCATTTCACTCAGGCACTGCGGCCCATTTCACTCAGGCACTGCGGCCCATTTCACTCAGGCACTTCCTCCCATTTCAGTCAGTCACTCCCTCCGATTTCCCTCAGTCACTCCCTCCGATTTCCCTCAGTCACTGCTTCCCACTTCACTCAGTCACTGCTTCCCACTTCACTCAGTCACTGCTTCCCACTTCACTCAGTCACTGCTTCCCACTTCACTCAGTCACTGCCTCCCACTTCACTCAGTCACTGCCTCCCACTTCACTCAGTCACTGCCTCCCACTTCACTCAGTCACTGCCTCCCACTTCACTCAGTCACTGCCTCCCACTTCACTCAGTCACTGCCTCCCACTTCACTCAGTGACTGCCTCCCACTTCACTCAGTGACTGCCTCCCACTTCACTCAGTGACTGCCTCCCACTTCACTCAGTCACTGGCTCCTATTTCAGTCAGTCACTGCATCTCCTTTCCCTCAGTCACTGCATCACATTTTACTCAGTCTGAGCACCCCATCTCACTCAGTCAGTGCATCCCATTTCCCATAGTTACTGCATGTTATTTCCTAAGTCACTGCATCCCATTTCACTCAGTCACTGCATCCCATTTCCCACAGTCACTGCATCCCATTTCACTCAGTCACTGCATCCCATTTCACTCAGTCACTGCATCCCATTTCACTCAGTCACTGCATCCCATTTCACTCAGTCACTGCGTCTCATTACCCTCAGTCACTGCGTCTCATTACCCTCAGTCACTGCATGTCATTTCCCTCAGTGACTGCATCCCATTTCACTCAGTCACTGCATCCCATTTCACTCAGTGACTGCATCCCATTTCACTCAGTGACTGCATTCCATTTCACTCAGTCACTGCATACCATTTCACTCAGCCACTGCATCACATTTCACTCAGTCACTGCATCACATTTCACTCAGTCAGTGCATCTCATTTCGCTCAGTCAGTGCATCTCATTTCGTTAAGTCACTGCATCTCATTTCAGTCGGTCACTCCCTCCCATTTCAGTCAGTCACTGCATCACATTACCCTCAGTCACAGCATCACTTTCCCTCAGTCACTGCATCCCATTTCCCTCAGTCACAGCATCCCCCTTCACTCAGTGACTGCATCCCATTTCACTCAGTCATAGCATCCCATTACAGTCAGTCACTGCGTCCCGTTTCCCTCAGTCACTGCCTCCCTTTTCCCACAGTCACTGCAAACTTTTCCCACAGTCACTGCAACCGATTTCCCCCACTCACTGCATCGCATTTCTCTCAGTCACTGCATCACATTTAACTGAGACAGTGAATCTCAGTGAACTGAGACAGTGCATCCTATTTTCCACAGTCACTGCATCTCCTTTCCCTCAGTCACTGCATCTCATTTCCCTCAGTCACTGCATCTCATTTCCCTCAGTCACGGCACCTCCTTTCCCTCAGTCACGGCACCTCCTATCCCTCAGTCACTGCATCCCATTTAACTGAGACAGTGAATCCTATTCAAGTGAGACGGTGAATCAATTTCCATCAGTCACCACACCCTACTCCCCACAGTCACAGCATCACATTTCACTCAGGCACTGCATCCCATTACCCTCAGTCACTGCATCCCACTGCCCTCAGGCATGGCATCCCATTTCACTCAGTCACAGTTACCCATTTCACTCAGTCACAGTATCCAATTTCCCACAGTCACTGCATCTCATTTCCGTCAGTCACTGCAACTCATTTCCCTCAGTCACTGCGTCTCATTTCCCTCAGTCACTGAATCTCATTTCCCTCAGTCACTGCATCTCATTTCCCTCAGTCACTGCATCCCATTTCCATTAGTCACTGCATCCCATTATCACTCAGACACTGCATCACATTTAACGGAGACAGTGAATCCTATTCAAATGAGACAGTGAATCAATTTCCATCAGTCACCACACCCTATTCCCCATAGTCACGGCATCACATTTCACTCAGGTACTGCATCCCATTACCCTCAGGCACGGCATCCCATTTCACTCGGGCACTGCGGCCCATTTCACTCGGGCACTGCGGCCCATTTCACTCGGGCACTGCGGCCCATTTCACTCGGGCACTGCGGCCCATTTCACTCGGGCACTGCGGCCCATTTCACTCGGGCACTGCGGCCCATTTCACTCGGGCACTGCGGCCCATTTCACTCGGGCACTGCGGCCCATTTCACTCAGACAGTGCATCTCATTTCACTCAGTCACTGCATCCCATTTCACTCAATCACTGCATCACATTTCACTCAGCCACTGCATCACATTTCACTCAGCGACTGAATCACATTTCACTCAGTCACTGCGTCCCATTTCACAGAGTCACTGCATCCCATTTCACTCAGTCACTGCATCCCATTTCACTCAGTCACTGCATCCCATTTCACTCAGTCACTGCATCACATTTCACTCAGTCACTGCATCACATTTCACTCAGTCACTGCATCACATTTCACTCAGTCACTGCATCACATTTCACTCAGTCACTGCATCACATTTCTCTCAGTCACTGCATCACATTTCTCTCAGTCACTGCATCACATTTCTCTCAGTCACTGCATCACATTTCTCTCAGTCACTGCATCACATTTCTCTCAGTCACTGCATCACATTTCTCTCAGTCACTGCATCACATTTCTCTCAGTCACTGCATCACATTTCTCTCAGTCACTGCATCACATTTCCATCAGACACTGCAGCTCATGTCACTCTGTCACTGCATCCAATTTCCATCATTCACTGCATCCCATTTCAAGCAGTCACTGCATCACATTTCACTCAGTCACTGCATCGCATTGCACTCAGTGACTGCATCGCATTTCACTCAGTCACTGCATCCCATTTCACTCAGTCACTGCATCCCATTTCACTCAGTCACTGCATCCCATTTCACTCAGTCACTGCATCCCATTTCACTCAGTCACTGCATCCCATTTCACTCAGTCACTGCATCCCATTTCACTCAGTCACTGCATCCCATTTCACTCAGTCACTGCATCCCATTTCACTCAGTCACTGCATCCCATTTCACTCAGTCACTGCATGGCATTTCCCACAGTGACTGCATGGCATTTCCCACAGTGACTGCATGGCATTTCCCACAGTGACTGCATCCCATTTCACTCAGTGACTGCATCCTATTTCACTCAGTGACTGCATCCCATTTCACTCAGTGACTGCATCCCATTACCCTCAGTCACTGCATCCCATTACCCTCAGTCACTGCATCCCATTACCCTCAGTCACTGCATCCCATTTCACTCAGTCACTGCATCCCATTTCACTCAGTCACTGCATCCCATTTCACTCATTCACTGCTTCCCATTTCACTCAATCAGTGCTTCCCATTTCACTCAGTGATGCATCCCATTTCACTCAGAGACTGCATCCCATTTCTCTCAGTCACTGCATCACATTTCTCTCAGTCACTGCATCACATTTCACTCAGTCACTGCATCACATTTCACACAGTCACTGCATCACATTTCACACAGTCACTGCATCCCATTTCACTCAGTCACTGCATCCCATTTCCATTAGTCACTGTTTCCCGGATCTCACAGGCACTGCATTCAATTTCCCACACTCGCTGCTTCCCATTTCCCAGAGTCACAGCGTCTCCTTTCCCTCAGTCTCTGCATCGCATTTCACTCAGTCAATGCTTCCCATGTCCCTCAGTCACTGCATCCCATGTCCCTCACTCACTGCATCCCATGTCCCTCACTCACTGCATCCCATTTCACTCAGTCACTGCATCCCATTTCTCTCAGTCACTGCATCCCATTTCTCTCAGTCACTGCATCCCATTTCACTCAGGCACTGTATCCCATTTCCCTCACTCACTGCACCCCAAGTCCGCTCGGGCACTGCATCCCCATGAACTCAGTCACTCCTTCCCAGTACCTCAGTCACTGCGTCCCATTTCCATCAGGTACTGCATCACATTTCCATCAGACACTGCAGCTCATGTCACTCTGTCACTGTATCCCATTTCCCTCAGTCACTGCATCCCATTTCACTCAGTCACTGCATCCCATTTCCCTCAGTCACTGCATCTCCTTCACCACAGTCTCTGCATCACATTTCCATCACTCACTGTTTCCCTTATCTCACAGACGCTGCATTCAATTTCCCACACTCACTGCATCCCATTTCCCATCGTCACAGCATCTCCTTTCCCTAAGTCTCTGCATCGCAATTCAGTCAGTGATTGCATCCCATTTCACTCGGTCACTGCATCACATTTCACTCAGTCACTGCATCACATTTCACTCAGTCACTGCATCCCATTTACTCAATCACTGCATCTCCTTCACCACAGTCACTGCATCACATTTCTTTCAGTCACTGCTTCCCGTATCTCACAGACGATGAATCCAATTTCCCTCAGTCACTGCATCCAATTTCCATCATTCACTGCATCACATTTCACTCAGTCACTGCATCACATTGCACTCAGTGACTGCATCGCATTTCACTCAGTCACTGCATCCCATTTCACTCAGTCACTGCATCGCATTTCACTCAGTCACTGCATCGCATTTCACTCAGTCACTGCGTCTCATTACCCTCAATCACTGCATGGCATTTCCCACAGTGACTGCATCCCATTTCACTCAGTGACTGCATCCCATTTCACTCAGTGACTGCTTCCCATTACCCTCAGTCACTGCTTCCCATTACCCTCAGTCACTGCTTCCCATTACCCTCAGTCACTGCTTCCCATTACCCTCAGTCACTGCTTCCCATTACCCTCAGTCACTGCCTCCCACTTCACTCAGTCACTGCCTCCCACTTCACTCAGTCACTGCCTCCCACTTCACTCAGTCACTGCCTCCCACTTCACTCAGTCTGAGCACCCCATCTCACTCAGTCAGTGCATCCCATTTCCCATAGTCACTGCATGTCCTTTCCTTAGTCACTGCTTCGCATTTCACTCAGTCACTGCATCGCATTACCCTCAGTCCCCACACCCTATTCCCCACAGTCACTGCATCCGATTTCACTCTGTCACTGCATCCCATTACCCTCAGGCACTGCAGCCCATTTCACTCAGACACTGCAGCCCATTTCACTCAGGCACTGCAGCCCATTTCCCTCAGTCACTGCATCCCATTTCCCTCAGTCACTGCAACATATTTGCCACAGTCACTGCAACCCATTTGCCACAGTCACTGCAACCCATTTGCCACAGTCACTGCATCTCCTTTGCCTCAGTCACTGCATCTGATTTCACTCAGTCACTGTCTCCCATTTCACTCAGTCACTGTCTCCCATTTCACTCAGTCACTGTCTCCCATTTCACTCAGTCACTGTCTCCCATTTCACTCAGTCACTGTCTCCCATTTCACTCAGTCACTGTCTCCCATTTCACTCAGTCACTGTCTCCCATTTCACTCAGTCACTGTCTCCCATTTCACTCAGTCACTGTCTCCCATTTCACTCAGTCACTGTCTCCCATTTCACTCAGTCACTGTCTCCCATTTCACTCAGTCACTGTCTCCCATTTCACTCAGTCACTGTCTCCCATTTCACTCAGTCACTGTCTCCCATTTCACTCAGTCACTGTCTCCCATTTCACTCAGTCACTGACTCCCATTTCACTCAGTCACTGACTCCCTTTTCACTCAGTCACTGACTCCCATTTCACTCAGTCACTGCATCCCTTTTCACTCAGTCACTCCATCCCATTTCACTCAGTCACTGCATCCCTTTTTCCACAGTCACTGCATCTCATTTCCCACAGTCACGGCGTCTCCTGTCCCTCAGTGACGGCACCTCCTGTCCCTCAGTCACGGCACCAACTGTCCCTCAGTCACTGCATCTCATTTCCCTCTGTCACTGCATCTGATTTCCCAAAGACACTGCATCCCATTTCCATCAGTCACTGCATCCCATTATCCCTCAGTCACTGCATCCCATTTCAATCAGTCACTGCATCCCATTTCAATCAGTCACTGCATCCCATTTCAATCAGTCACTGCATCCCATTTCAATCAGTCACTGCATCCCATTACACTCAGGCACTGCTTCCCATTTCACCCAGGCACTGCATCCCATTTCACTCAGGCCCTGCGTCCCATTTCACTCAGGCACTGCAGCCCATTTCACTCAGGCACTGCAACCCATTTCCCCCAGTCACTGCAACCCATTTCCCCCAGTCACTTCAACCCATTTCCCCCAGTCACTGCATCTCCTTTACCTCAGTCACTGCATCCCATTTCCCACAGTCACAGCATCGCATTTCACTCAGTCACTCCCTCCATTTTCAGTCAGTCACTGCATCTCCTTTCCCTCAGTCACTGCATCACATTTCACTGAGTCACTGCATCACATTTCCCTCAGTCACTGCAACATTTCCCTATCAGTCACTGCAACATTTCCCTATAGTCACTGCAACCCAATTCCCACAGTCACTGCATCCCATTTCCCTCAGTCAGAGCATCCCATTTCCCTCAGTCAGAGCATCCCATTTCCCTCAGTCAGAGCATCCCATTTCACTCAGTCACTGCACCACATTTCACTCAGTCACTGCACCACATTTCACTCAGCCACTGCACCACATTTCACTCAGCCACTGCACCACATTTCATGCAGTCACTGCACCACATTTCACTCAGTCACTGCCTCCCACTTCACTCTGTCACTGCCTCCCATTTCAGTCACTCACTTCCTCCCATTTCAGTCACTCACTTCCTCCCATTTCCCTCAGTCACTGCATCCCATTACCCTCAGTCACTGCATCCCATTTCACTCAGTCAATGCATCCCATTTCACTCAGTCAATGCATCCCATTTCACTCAGTCAATGCATCCCATTTCACTCAGTCACCGCATCGCATTACACTCAGTCACCGCATCCCATTACACTCAGTCACTGCATCCCATTTCCCACAGTCACTGTAACCCATTTCCCACAGTCACTGCATCGCATTTCACTCAGTCACTGCATCGCATTTCACTCCGTCACTGCATCGCATTTCACTCAGTCACTGCATGGCATTTCACTCAGTGACTGCATCCCATTTCACTCAGTGACTGCATCCCATTTCACTCAGTCACTGCACCACATTTCACTAAATCACTGCATCACATTTCACTCAGTCACTGCATCACATTTCACTCAGTCACTGCATCACATTTCACTCAGTCACTGCATCACATTTCACTCAGTCACTGCATCCCATTTCCATTAGTCACTGTTTCCCGGATCTCACAGGCACTGCATTCAATTTCCCACACTCACTGCATCCCATTTCCCTCAGTCACTGCATCCCATTTCCCTCAGTCACTGCATCCCATTTCCCTCAGTCACTGCATCGCATTTCACTTAGTCACTGCATCGCATTTCCCTCAGTGACTGCATCACATTTCACTCAGTCACTGCATCCCATTTACTCAATCACTGCATCTCCTTCACCACAGTCACTGCATCACATTTCTTTCAGTCACTGCTTCCCGTATCTCACAGACGATGAATTCAATTTCCCACACTCACTGCATCCCATTTCCCTCAGTCACTGCATCTCATTTCCCTCAGTCACTGCATCACATTTCCATCAGACACTGCAGCTCATGTCACTCTGTCACTGCATCCAATTTCCATCATTCACTGCATCCCATTTCACCCAGTCACTGCAACCCATTGCACTCAGTGATGCATCCCATTTCAAGCAGTCACTGCATCGCATTGCACTCAGTCACTGCATCGCATTGCACTCAGTCAATGCATCGCATTGCACTCAGTCAATGCATCGCATTGCACTCAGTCAATGCATCGCATTGCACTCAGTCACTGCATCGCATTGCACTCAGTCACTGCATCGCATTGCACTCAGTCACTGCATCGCATTGCACTCAGTCACTGCATCCCATTTCACTCAGTCACTGCATCACATTTCACTCAGTCACTGCATCACATTTCACTCAGTCACTGCATCACATTTCACTCAGTCACTGCATCACATTTCACTCAGTCACTGCATCACATTTCTCTCAGTCACTGCATCACATTTCTCTCAGTCACTGCATCACATTTCTCTCAGTCACTGCATCACATTTCTCTCAGTCACTGCATCACATTTCTCTCAGTCACTGCATCACATTTCTCCCAGTCACTGCATCACATTTCCATCAGACACTGCAGCTCATGTCACTCTGTCACTGCATCCAATTTCCATCATTCACTGCATCCCATTTCAAGCAGTCACTGCATCACATTTCACTCAGTCACTGCATCGCATTGCACTCAGTGACTGCATCGCATTTCACTCAGTCACTGCATCCCATTTCACTCAGTCACTGCATCCCATTTCACTCAGTCACTGCATCCCATTTCACTCAGTCACTGCATCCCATTTCACTCAGTCACTGCATCCCATTTCACTCAGTCACTGCATGGCATTTCCCACAGTGACTGCATGGCATTTCCCACAGTGACTGCATCCCATTTCACTCAGTGACTGCATCCTATTTCACTCAGTGACTGCATCCCATTTCACTCAGTGACTGCATCCCATTTCCCTCAGTCACTGCATCCCATTTCCCTCAGTCACTGCATCCCATTACCCTCAGTCACTGCATCCCATTACCCTCAGTCACTGCTTCCCATTTCACTCAGTGATGCATCCCATTTCACTCAGAGACTGCATCCCATTTCTCTCAGTCACTGCATCACATTTCTCTCAGTCACTGCATCACATTTCACTCAGTCACTGCATCACATTTCACTCAGTCACTGCATCACATTTCACACAGTCACTGCATCACATTTCACACAGTCACTGCATCACATTTCACACAGTCACTGCATCCCATTTCACTCAGTCACTGCATCCCATTTCCATTAGTCACTGTTTCCCGGATCTCACAGGCACTGCATTCAATTTCCCACACTCGCTGCTTCCCATTTCCCAGAGTCACAGCGTCTCCTTTCCCTCAGTCTCTGCATCGCATTTCACTCAGTCAATGCTTCCCATGTCCCTCAGTCACTGCATCCCATGTCCCTCACTCACTGCATCCCATGTCCCTCACTCACTGCATCCCATTTCACTCAGTCACTGCATCCCATTTCTCTCAGTCACTGCATCCCATTTCACTCAGGCACTGTATCCCATTTCCCTCACTCACTGCACCCCAAGTCCGCTCGGGCACTGCATCCCCATGAACTCAGTCACTCCTTCCCAGTACCTCAGTCACTGCGTCCCATTTCCATCAGGTACTGCATCACATTTCCATCAGACACTGCAGCTCATGTCACTCTGTCACTGTATCCCATTTCCCTCAGTCACTGCATCCCATTTCACTCAGTCACTGCATCCCATTTCCCTCAGTCACTGCATCTCCTTCACCACAGTCTCTGCATCACATTTCCATCACTCACTGTTTCCCTTATCTCACAGACGCTGCATTCAATTTCCCACACTCACTGCATCCCATTTCCCATCGTCACAGCATCTCCTTTCCCTAAGTCTCTGCATCGCAATTCAGTCAGTGATTGCATCCCATTTCACTCGGTCACTGCATCACATTTCACTCAGTCACTGCATCACATTTCACTCAGTCACTGCATCCCATTTACTCAATCACTGCATCTCCTTCACCACAGTCACTGCATCACATTTCTTTCAGTCACTGCTTCCCGTATCTCACAGACGATGAATCCAATTTCCCTCAGTCACTGCATCCAATTTCCATCATTCACTGCATCACATTTCACTCAGTCACTGCATCACATTGCACTCAGTGACTGCATCGCATTTCACTCAGTCACTGCGTCTCATTACCCTCAATCACTGCATGGCATTTCCCACAGTGACTGCATCCCATTTCACTCAGTGACTGCATCCCATTTCACTCAGTGACTGCTTCCCATTACCCTCAGTCACTGCTTCCCATTACCCTCAGTCACTGCTTCCCATTACCCTCAGTCACTGCTTCCCATTACCCTCAGTCACTGCCTCCCACTTCACTCAGTCACTGCCTCCCACTTCACTCAGTCACTGCCTCCCACTTCACTCAGTCACTGCCTCCCACTTCACTCAGTCACTGCCTCCCACTTCACTCAGTCTGAGCACCCCATCTCACTCAGTCAGTGCATCCCATTTCCCATAGTCACTGCATGTCCTTTCCTTAGTCACTGCTTCGCATTTCACTCAGTCACTGCATCGCATTACCCTCAGTCCCCACACCCTATTCCCCACAGTCACTGCATCCAATTTCACTCACTCACTGCATCCCATTACCCTCAGGCACTGCAGCCCATTTCACTCAGACACTGCAGCCCATTTCACTCAGACACTGCAGCCCATTTCACTCAGTCACTGCATCACATTTCACACAGTCACTGCATCACATTTCACACAGTCACTGCATCACATTTCACACAGTCACTGCATCCCATGACACTCAGTCACTGCATCCCATTGCACTCAGTCACTGCATCCCATTTCACTCAGAAACTGCATCCCATTTCCATTAGTCACTGTTTCCCGGATCTCACAGGCACTGCATTCAATTTCCCACACTCATTGCATCCCATTTCCCATAGTCACAGCATCTCCTTTCCCTCAGTCTCTGCATCCCATTTCACTCAGTCACTGCATCACATTTCTCTCAGTCACTGCAACACATTTGCCACAGTCACTGCAACACATTTGCCACAGTCACTGCATCACATGACACTCAGTCACTGCATCACATTTCACTCAGTCACTGCATCACATTGCACACAGTCAGTGCATCCCATTTCACTCAGTCACTGCATCCCATTTCCATTAGTCACTGCATTCAATTTCCCACACTCATTGCATCCCATTTCCCATAGTCACAGCATCTCCTTTCCCTCAGTCTCTGCATCGCATTTCACTCAGTCAATGCTTCCCATGTCCCTCACTCACTGCATCCCATTTCCCTCAGTCACTGCATCTCATTTCACTCAGTCACTGCATCTCATTTCACTCAGGCACTGCATCTCATTTCACTCAGGCACTGTATCCCATTTCCCTCACTCACTGCACCCCAAGTCCGCTCGGGCACTGCATCCCCATGAACTCAGTCACTCCTTCCCAGTACCTCAGTCACTGCGTCCCATTTCCATCAGGTACTGCATCACATTTCCATCAGACACTGCAGCTCATGTCACTCTGTCACTGCATCTCATTTCCCTCAGTCACTGCATCCCATTTCCCTCAGTCACTGCATCTCCTTCACCACAGTCTCTGCATCCCATTTCCATCACTCACTGTTTCCCTTATCTCACAGACGCTGCATTCAATTTCCCACACTCACTGCATCCCATTTCCCATCGTCACAGCATCTCCTTTCCCTAAGTCTCTGCATCGCAATTCAGTCAGTGATTGCATCCCATTTCCCTCAGTCACTGCATCACATTTCACTCAGTCACTGCCTCCCACTTCACTCAGTCACTGCCTCCCACTTCACTCAGTCACTGCCTCCCACTTCACTCAGTCACTGCCTCCCACTTCACTCAGTCACTGCCTCCCACTTCACTCAGTCACTGCCTCCCACTTCCCTCAGTCACTGCATCCCATTTCCCTCAGTCACTGCATCCCATTTCCCTCAGTCACTGCATCCCATTTACTCAATCACTGCATCTCCTTCACCACAGTCACTGCATCACATTTCTTTCAGTCACTGCTTCCCGTATCTCACAGACGATGAATTCAATTTCCCACACTCACTGCATCCCATTTCCCTCAGTCACTGCATCTCATTTCCCTCAGTCACTGCATCACATTTCCATCAGACACTGCAGCTCATGTCACTCTGTCACTGCATCCAATTTCCATCATTCACTGCATCCCATTTCACCCAGTCACTGCATCCCATTGCACTCAGTGATGCATCCCATTTCAAGCAGTCACTGCATCGCATTTCACTCAGTCACTGCATCGCATTTCACTCAGTCACTGCATCGCATTGCACTCAGTCACTGCATCGCATTGCACTCAGTCACTGCATCGCATTGCACTCAGTCACTGCATCGCATTGCACTCAGTCACTGCGTCTCATTACCCTCAGTCACTGCTTGTCATTTCCCACAGTGACTGCATCCCATTTCACTCAGGCACTGCATCCCATGTCACTCAGTCACTGCAACCAATTTCACTCAGTCACTGCATCCCACTTCACTCAGTCACTGCATCCCATTTCACTCAGTCACTGCATCACATTTCACTCAGTCACTGCATCACATTTCTCTCAGTCACTGCATCACATTTCTCTCAGTCACTGCATCACATTTCACTCAGTCACTGCATCACATTTCACACAGTCACTGCATCCCATTACACTCAGTCACTGCATCCCATTTCACTCAGTCACTGCATCCCATTTCCATTAGTCACTGTTTCCCGGATCTCACAGGCACTGCATTCAATTTCCCACACTCATTGCATCCCATTTCCCATAGTCACAGCATCTCCTTTCCCTCAGTCTCTGCATCCCATTTCACTCAGTCACTGCATCACATTTCCCACAGTCACTGCAACCCATTTCCCACCTTCACTGCAACCCATTTCACTCAGTGACTGCACCACATTTCACTCAGTGACTGCATCACATTTCACTCAGTCACTGCATCACATTTCACACAGTCAGTGCATCCCATTTCACTCAGTCACTGCATCCCATTTCCATTAGTCACTGCATTCAATTTCCCACACTCATTGCATCCCATTTCCCATAGTCACAGCATCTCCTTTCCCTCAGTCTCTGCTTCGCATTTCACTCAGTCAATGCTTCCCATGTCCCTCAGTCACTGTATCCCATGTCCATCACTCACTGCATCCCGTTTCCCTCAGTCACTGCATCTCATTTCACTCAGGCACTGTATCCCATTTCCCAAACTCACTGCACCCCAAGTCCTCTCGGGCACTGCATCCCCATGAACTCAGTCACTCCTTCCCAGTACCTCAGTCACTGCGTCCCATTTCCATCAGGTACTGCATCCCATTTCCCTCAGTCACTGCATCCCATTTCCCTCAGTCACTGCATCTCCTTCACCACAGTCACTGCATCCCATTTCACGCAGTCACTACATCACATTACACTCAGTCACTGCATCGTATTTTACTCAGTCACTGCATTCCATTTCACTCAATCAGTGCATCTCCTTCAACACAGTCAGTCCATCCCATTTCCATCACTCACTGTTTCCCTTATCTCACAGACGCTGCATTCAATTTCCCACACTCACTGCATCCCATTTCCCATCGTCACAGCATCTCCTATCCCTCAGTCACTGCATCCCATTGCACTCAGTCACTGCATCCCATTGCACTCAGTCACTGCATCCCATTGCACTCAGTCACTGCATCCCATTGCACTCAGTCACTGCATCCCATTGCACTCAGTCACTGCATCCCATTGCACTCAGTCACTGCATCCCATTGCACTCAGTCACTGCATCCCATTGCACTCAGTCACTGCATCCCATTGCACTCAGTCACTGCATCCCATTGCACTCAGTCACTGCATCCCATTGCACTCAGTCACTGCATCCCATTGCACTCAGTCACTGCATCCCATTGCACTCAGTCACTGCATCCCATTGCACTCAGTCACTGCATCCCATTGCTCTCAGTCACTGCATCACATTTCTCTCAGTCACTGCATCACATTTCTCTCAGTCACTGCATCACATTTCTCTCAGTCACTGCATCCCATTGCACTCAGTCACTGCATCAAATTTCACACGGTCACTGCATCCCATTTCCATTAGTCACTGTTTCCCTTATCTCATAGACGCTGCATTCAATTTCCCACACTCACTGCTTCCCATTTCCCAGAGTCACAGCATCTCCTTTCCCTCAGTCTCTGCATCGCATTTCACTCAGTCAATGCTTCCCATGTCCCTCACTCACTGCATCCCATTTCCCTCAGTCACTGCATCTCATTTCACTCAGTCACTGCATCTCATTTCACTCAGGCACTGTATCCCATTTCCCTCACTCACTGCACCCCAAGTCCGCTCGGGCACTGCATCCCCATGAACTCAGTCACTCCTTCCCAGTACCTCAGTCACTGCGTCCCATTTCCATCAGGTACTGCATCACATTTCCATCAGACACTGCAGCTCATGTCACTCTGTCACTGTATCCCATTTCCCTCAGTCACTGCATCCCATTTCACTCAGTCACTGCATCCCATTTCCCTCAGTCACTGCATCTCCTTCACCACAGTCTCTGCATCCCATTTCCATCACTCACTGTTTCCCTTATCTCACAGACGCTGCATTCAATTTCCCACACTCACTGCATCCCATTTCCCATCGTCACAGCATCTCCTTTCCCTAAGTCTCTGCATCGCAATTCAGTCAGTGATTGCATCCCATTTCACTCGGTCACTGCATCACATTTCACTCAGTCACTGCATCACATTTCACTCAGTCACTGCATCACATTTCACTCAGTCACTGCATCACATTTCACTCAGTCACTGCATCCCATTTACTCAATCACTGCATCTCCTTCACCACAGTCACTGCATCACATTTCTTTCAGTCACTGCTTCCCGTATCTCACAGACGCTGCATTCAATTTCCCACACTCACTGCATCCCATTTCCCATCGTCACAGCATCTCCTTTCCCTAAGTCTCTGCATCGCAATTCAGTCAGTGATTGCATCCCATTTCACTCAGTCACTGCCTCCCACTTCACTCAGTCACTGCCTCCCACTTCACTCAGTCTGAGCACCCCATCTCACTCAGTCAGTGCATCCCATTTCCCATAGTCACTGCATGTCCTTTCCTTAGTCACTGCTTCGCATTTCACTCAGTCACTGCATCGCATTACCCTCAGTCCCCACACCCTATTCCCCACAGTCACTGCATCCAATTTCACTCACTCACTGCATCCGATTTCACTCTGTCACTGCATCCCATTACCCTCAGGCACTGCAGCCCATTTCACTCAGACACTGCAGCCCATTTCACTCAGACACTGCAGCCCATTTCACTCAGGCACTGCAGCCCATTTCCCTCAGTCACTGCATCCCATTTCCCTCAGTCACTGCAACATATTTGCCACAGTCACTGCAACCCATTTGCCTCAGTCACTGCATCTCCTTTGCCTCAGTCACTGCATCTCCTTTGCCTCAGTCACTGCATCTGATTTCACTCAGTGACTGCATCCCATTTCACTCAGTGACTGCATCCCATTTCACTCAGTGACTGCATCCCATTTCACTCAGTCACTGTCTCCCATTTCACTCAGTCACTGTCTCCCATTTCACTCAGTCACTGTCTCCCATTTCACTCAGTCACTGTCTCCCATTTCACTCAGTCACTGTCTCCCATTTCACTCAGTCACTGTCTCCCATTTCACTCAGTCACTGCCTCCCATTTCACTCAGTCACTGCCTCCCATTTCACTCAGTCACTGCCTCCCATTTCACTCAGTCACTGCCTCCCATTTCACTCAGTCACTGCCTCCCTTTTCACTCAGTCACTGCCTCCCTTTTCACTCAGTCACTGCATCCCTTTTCACTCAGTCACTGCATCCCTTTTCACTCAGTCACTGCATCCCATTTCACTCAGTCACTGCATCCCATTTCACTCAGTCACTGCATCTCATTTCACTCAGTCACTGCATCTCATTTCCCACAGTCACGGCGTCTCCTGTCCCTCAGTGACGGCACCTCCTGTCCCTCAGTCACGGCACCAACTGTCCCTCAGCCACTGCATCTCATTTCCCTCTGTCACTGCATCTGATTTCCCAAAGACACTGCATCTCATTTCGTTCAGTCACTGCATCCCATTTCCATCAGTCACTGCATCCCATTATCCCTCAGTCACTGCATCCCATTTCAATCAGTCACTGCATCCCATTTCACTCAGGCACTGCTTCCCATTTCACCCAGGCACTGCGTCCCATTTCACTCAGGCCCTGCGTCCCATTTCATTCAGGCACTGCAGCCCATTTCACTCAGGCACTGCAGCCCATTTCACTCAGGCACTGCAGCCCATTTCACTCAGGCACTGCAGCCCATTTCACTCAGGCACTGCAGCCCATTTCACTCAGGCACTGCAGCCCATTTCACTCAGGCACTGCATTCCATTTCCCTCAGTCACTGCAGCCCATTTCCCACAGTCACAGCATCGCATTTCACTCAGTCACTCCCTCCCATTTCAGTCAGTCACTGCATCTCCTTTCCCTCAGTCACTGCATCACATTTCACTCAGTCACTGCACCACATTTCCCTCAGACACTGCACCACATTTCACTCAGTCACTGCACCACATTTCACTCAGTCACTGCTTCACATTTCTCTCAGTCACTGCTTCACATTTCTCTCAGTCACTGCTTCACATTTCTCTCAGTCACTGCTTCACATTTCACTCAGTCACTGCATCACATTTCCCTCAGTCAGTGCATCCCATTCCACTCAGTCAGTGCATCCCATTTTACTGAGACAGTGAATCTCATTGAACTGAGACAGTGCAACCCATTACCCTCAGACACAGCATCTCCTTTCCCTCAGACACTGCATTTTCTTTCCCTCAGACACTGCATCCCATTTCACTCAGTCACTGCCTCCCACTTCACTCAGTCACTGCCTCCCACTTCACTCAGTCACTGCCTCCCACTTCACTCAGTCACTGCCTCCCACTTCACTCAGTCACTGCCTCCCACTTCACTCAGTCACTGCCTCCCACTTCACTCAGTCACTGCCTCCCACTTCAGTCAATCACTCCCTAGTATTTCAGTCAATCACTCCCTAGTATTTCAGACAGTCACTCCCTACCATTTCAGTCACTCCCTACCATTTCAGTCACTCCCTACCATTTCAGTCACTCCCTACCATTTCAGTCACTCCCTACCATTTCAGTCACTCACTGCATCCCATTACACTCAGTCACTGCCTCCCATTTCACTCAGTCACTGCAGCTCATGTCACTGTGACTGCATACAATTTCCATCAGTCACTGCATCCCATTTCCCTCAGTCATTGCATCTCATTTCCCTCAGTCACCGCATCACATTTCCCTCAGTCACCGCATCACATTTCCCTCAGTCACCGCATCACATTTCCCTCAGTCACCGCATCACATTTCCCTCAGTCACCGCATCACATTTCCCTCAGTCACTACATCCCATTTCCCTCAGTCACTGCATCCCATTACACTCAGTCACTGCCTCCCATTTCACTCAGTCACTGCAGCTCATGTCACTCTGACTGCATACAATTTCCATCAGTCTCTGCATCTCATTTCACTCATTCACTGCATCCCATTTCACTCATTCACTGCATCCCATTTTACTGAGACAGTGAATCTCATTGAACTGAGGCAGTGCAACCCATTACACTCAGTCACTGCCTCCCACTTCACTCAATCACTGACTCCCACTTCACTCAGTCACGGCCTCCCACTTCACTCAGTCACTGCATCCCATTTCACTCAGTCACTCCCTCCCATTTCACTCAGTCACTCCCTCCCATTTCACTCAGTCACTCCCTCCCATTTCACTCAGTCACTCCCTCCCATTTCAGTCAGTCACTCCCTCCCATTTCAGTCAGTCACTCCCTCCCAGTTCATTCAGTCACTCCCTCCCAGTTCATTCAGTCACTCCCTCCCAGTTCATTCAGTCACTCCCTCCCAGTTCAGTCAGTCACTGCATCCCATTTAAAAGAGACAGTGAATCCTATCCAAGTGAGATCGTGAATCCATTTCCATCAGTCACCGCACCCTATTCCCCACAGTCACTGCATCCCATTACACTCAGTCAGTGCGTCCCATTTCCCTCAGTCAGTGCGTCCCATTTCCCTCAGTCAGTGCGTCCCATTTCCCTCAGTCAGTGCGTCCCATTTCCCTCAGTCAGTGCGTCCCATTTCCCTCAGTCAGTGCGTCACATTTCCCTCAGTCAGTGCGTCACATTTCCCTCAGTCAGTGCGTCCCATTTCCCTCAGTCAGTGCGTCCCATTTCCCTCAGTCAGTGCGTCCCATTTCCCTCAGTCAGTGCGTCCCATTTCCCTCAGTCAGTGCGTCCCATTTCCCTCAGTCAGTGCGTCCCATTTCCCTCAGTCAGTGCGTCCCATTTCCCTCAGTCAGTGCGTCCCATTTCCCTCAGTCAGTGCGTCCCATTTCCCTCAGTCAGAGCGTCCCATTTCCCTCAGTCAGAGCGTCCCATTTCCCTCAGTCACTGCGTCCCATTTAACTGAGACAGTGAATCTCATTGAACTGAGACGGCGCATCCCATTACCCTCAGTCACTGCGTCCCATTTCCCTCAGTCACTGCGTCCCATTTAACTGAGACAGTGAATCTCATTGAACTGAGACAGTGCATCCATTTCCCTCAGTCAGGGCCTCCCATTTCCCACATTCCCTGGATCCCATTTCCCTCAGTCACTGCATCGCATTTCCCTCAGCCACTGCATCCCATTCACTCAGTAACTGCATCACATTTCACGCAGTCACTGCCTCCCACTTCACGCAGTCACTGCCTCCCACTTCACGCAGTCACTGCCTCCCACTTCACGCAGTCACTGCCTCCCACTTCACGCAGTCACTGCCTCCCACTTCACGCAGTCACTGCCTCCCACTTCACGCAGTCACTGCCTCCCACTTCACGCAGTCACTGCCTCCCACTTCACGCAGTCACTGCCTCCCACTTCACGCAGTCACTGCCTCCCACTTCACGCAGTCACTGCCTCCCACTTCACGCAGTCACTGCCTCCCACTTCACGCAGTCACTGCCTCCCACTTCACGCAGTCACTGCCTCCCACTTCACGCAGTCACTGCCTCCCACTTCACGCAGTCACTGCCTCCCACTTCACGCAGTCACTGCCTCCCACTTCACGCAGTCACTGCCTCCCACTTCACTCAGTCACTGCCTCCCACTTCACTCAGTCACTGCCTCCCACTTCACTCAGTCACTGCCTCCCACTTCACTCAGTCACTGCCTCCCACTTCACTCAGTCACTGCCTCCCACTTCACTCAGTCACTGCCTCCCACTTCACTCAGTCACTGCCTCCCACTTCACTCAGTCACTGCCTCCCACTTCACTCAGTCACTCCCTCCCATTTCAGTCAGTCACTGCATCCCATTTAAAAGAGACAGTGAATCCTATCCAAGTGAGATCGTGAATCCATTTCAATCAGTCACCGCACCCTATTCCCCACAGTCACGCATCCCATTACACTCAGTCACTGCGTCCCATTTCCCTCAGTCAGTGCGTCCCATTTCACTCAGTCAGTGCGTCCCATTTCACTCAGTCAGTGCGTCCCATTTCACTCAGTCAGTGCGTCCCATTTCACTCAGTCAGTGCGTCCCATTTCACTCAGTCAGTGCGTCCCATTTAACTGAGACAGTGAATCTCATTGAACTGAGACGGTGCATCCCATTACCCTCAGTCACTGTATCTCCTTTCGCTCAGTCACTGCATCTGATTTCCCTCAGTCACTGCATCTCATTTCCCTCAGTCACTGCATCTCATTTCCCTCAGCCACTGCATCTCATTTCCCTCAGCCACTGCATCTCATTTCCCTCAGCCACTGCATCTCATTTCCCTCAGCCACTGCATCTCATTTCCCTCAGCCACTGCATCTCATTTCCCTCAGCCACTGCATCTCATTTCCCTCAGCCACTGCATCTCATTTCCCTCAGCCACTGCATCTCATTTCCCTCAGCCACTGCATCTCATTTCCCTCAGCCACTGCATCTCATTTCCCTCAGCCACTGCATCTCATTTCCCTCAGCCACTGCATCTCATTTCCCTCAGCCACTGCATCTCATTTCCCTCAGCCACTGCATCCCATTTCACTCAGCCACTGCATCCCATTTCACTCAGCCACTGCATCCCATTTCACTCAGCCACTGCATCCCATTTCACTCAGCCACTGCATCCCATTTCACTCAGCCACTGCACCCCATTTCACTCAGCCACTGCACCCCATTTCACTCAGTCACTGCACCCCATTTCACTCAGTCACTGCACCCCATTTCACTCAGTCACTGCACCCCATTTCACTCAGTCACTGCAACGCATTACCCTCAGTAACAGTATCCCATTTCGCTCAGTCACTGCATCCCATTCCATTCAGCCACTGCATCCCATTTCACTCAGTCACTGCATACCCATTACCCTCAGTCGCAGCATCCCGTTTCCACAGGCACTGCATTTCCTTTCCCTCAGTCACTGCATCCCATTTGCATCAGTCACTGCATCCCATTTATCTCAGTCACTGCATCCCATTTCACTCAGTCACTGCATCCCATTTCCCTCAGTCACTGCATCTCATTCCCCTAAATAACAGTATCCCATTTCTCTCAGTCCCTGCGTCCCATTCCATTCAGCCACTGCATCCCATTTCCCACCATCACTGCATTTCCATTCCCTCAGGCACTGCATTCCATTTCAGTCAGGCACTGCATCCCATTTCAGTCAGGCACTGCACCCCATTTCACTCAGTCACTGCACCCCATTTCCCTCAGTCACTGCACCCCATTTCCCTCAGTCACTGCAACGCATTACCCTCAGTAACAGTATCCCATTTCGCTCAGTCCCTGCATCCCATTCCATTCAGCCACTGCATCCCATTTCACTCAGCCACTGCATCCCATTTCACTCAGCCACTGCATCCCATTTCCCACAGTCACTGCATTTCCATTCCCTCAGACACTGCATTCCATTTCACTCAGGCACTGCATCCCATTTCAGTCAGGCACTGCATCCCATTTCACTCAGTCACTGCACCCCATTTCACTCAGTCACTGCAACGCATTACCCTCAGTAACAGTATCCCATTTCGCTCAGTCCCTGCATCCCATTCCATTCAGCCACTGCATCCCATTTCACTCAGTCACTGCATACCCATTACCCTCACTCGCAGCATCCCGTTTCCACAGGCACTGCATTTCCTTTCCCTCAGTCACTGCATCCCATTTCCATCAGTCACTGCATCCCATTTATCTCAGTCACTGCATCCCATTACCCTCAGTCACTGCATCCCATTGCCCTCAGTCACTGCATCCCATTGCCCTCAGTCACTGCATCCCATTGCCCTCAGCCACTGCATCCCATTGCCCTCGGTCACTGCATCCCATTTCCCTCAGTCACTGCATCCCATTTCCCTGTCACTGCATCCCATTTCCCACATTCACTGCTCTCCTTTCCCTCAGTCACTGCATCCCACTTCACTCAGCCACTGCATCCCACTTCACTCAGCCACTGCATCCCACTTCACTCAGCCACTGCATCCCACTTCACTCAGCCACTGCATCCCACTTCACTCAGCCACTGCATCCCACTTCACTCAGCCACTGCATCCCACTTCACTCAGCCACTGCATCCCACTTCACTCAGCCACTGCATCCCACTTCACTCAGCCACTGCATCCCACTTCACTCAGTCACTGCCTCCCACTTCACTCAGTCACTGCCTCCCACTTCACTCAGTCACGGCATCCCACTTCACTCAGTCACGGCATCCCACTTCACTCAGTCACGGCATCCCACTTCACTCAGTCACTGCATCTCATTTCACTCAGTCACTCCCTCCCATTTCAGTCAGTCACTCCCTCCCATTTCAGTCAGTCACTGCATCCCATTTAAAAGAGACAGTGAATCCTATCCAAGTGAGATCGTGAATCCGTTTCCATCAGTCACCACACCCTATTCCCCACAGTCACGCATCACATTACACTCAGTCACTGCATCCCATTACACTCAGTCACTGCGTCCCATTTCCCACAGTCACTGCGTCCCATTTCCCTCAGTCACTGCGTCCCATTTCCCTCAGTCAGTGCGTCCCATTTCCCTCAGTCAGTGCGTCCCATTTCACTCAGTCACTGCATCCCAGTTCACTCAGTCAGTGCGTCCCATTTAACTGAGACAGTGAATCTCATTGAACTGAGACGGTGCATCCCATTACCCTCAGTCACTGCATCTCATTTCCCTCGGCCACTGCATCCCATTTCCCTCGGCCACTGCATCCCATTTCCCTCGGCCACTGCATCCCATTTCCCTCGGCCACTGCATCCCATTTCCCTCGGCCACTGCATCCCATTTCCCTCGGCCACTGCATCCCATTTCCCTCGGCCACTGCATCCCATTTCCCTCGGCCACTGCATCCCATTTCCCTCGGCCACTGCATCCCATTTCCCTCGGCCACTGCATCCCATTTCCCTCGGCCACTGCATCCCATTTCCCTCGGCCACTGCATCCCATTTCACTCGGCCACTGCATCCCATTTCACTCGGCCACTGCATCCCATTTCACTCGGCCACTGCATCCCATTTCACTCGGCCACTGCATCCCATTTCACTCGGCCACTGCATCCCATTTCACTCGGCCACTGCATCCCATTTCACTCGGCCACTGCATCCCATTTCACTCAGCAACTGCATCCCATTTCACTCAGCAACTGCATCCCATTTCACTCAGCAACTGCATCCCATTTCACTCAGCAACTGCATCCCATTTCACTCAGCAACTGCATCCCATTTCACTCAGCCACTGCATCCCATTACACTCAGCCACTGCATCCCATTACACTCAGCCACTGCATCCCATTACACTCAGTCACTGCGTCCCATTTCCCTCAGTCAGTGCGTCCCATTTCCCTCAGTCAGTGCGTCCCATTTCACTCAGTCACTGCGTCCCATTTAACTGAGACAGTGAATCTCATTGAACTGAGACGGTGCATCCCATTACCCTCAGTCACTGCATCTCCTTTCCCTCAGTCACTGCACCCCATTTCACTCAGTCACTGCAACGCATTACCCTCAGTAACAGTATCCCATTTCGCTCAGTCCCTGCATCCCATTCCATTCGGCCACTGCATCCCATTTCACTCAGTCACTGCATACCCATTACCCTCAGTCGCAGCATCCCGTTTCCACAGGCACTGCATTTCCTTTCCCTCAGTCACTGCATCCCATTTGCATCAGTCACTGCATCCCATTTATCTCAGTCACTGCATCCCAGTTCACACTGTCACTGCATCCCATTTCACGCAGCGACTGAATTCCATTCCCCTCAATAACAGTATCCCATTTCTCTCAGTCCTTGCGTCCCATTCCATTCAGCCACTGCATCCCATTTCCCACAGTCACTGCATTTCCATTCCCTCAGGCACTGCATTCCATTTCAGTCAGGCACTGCATCCCATTTCAGTCAGGCACTGCATCCCAATTCCCTCAGTCACTGCATCCCATTTCACTCAGTCACTGCATCCCATTACCCTCAGTCACTGCATCCCATTACCCTCAGTCACTGCATCCCATTACCCTCAGTCACTGCATCCCATTACCCTCAGTCACTGCATCCCATTACCCTCAGACACTGCATCCCATTACCGTGAGTCACTGCATTCCATTTCATCTCAGTCACTGCATCCCATTTCCCTCAGTCACTGCATCCCATTTCCCACATTCACTGCTCTCCTTTCCCTCACTCACTGCATCCCATTTCCCTCAGTCACTGCATCTCATTTCCCTCAGTCACTGCATCCCATTTCCCTCAGTCACTGCATCCCATTTCCCTCAGTCACTGCATCCCATTACCCTCAGTCACTGCATCCCATTACCCTCAGTCACTGCATCCCATTACCCTCAGTCACTGCATCCCATTTCCCACATTCACTGCTCTCCTTTCCCTCACTCACTGCATCCCATTTCCCTCAGGCACTGCATCTCATTTCCCTCAGTCACTGCATCCCATTTCCCTCAGTCACTGCATCCCATTTCCCTCAGTCACTGCATCCCATTACCCTCAGTCACTGCATCCCATTTCCCCAGAGTCACTGCATCTCATTTCCTTAGTCACTGCATCCCATTTCCCTCAGTCACTGCATCCCATTTCCCTCAGTCACTGCATCCCATTTCCCTCAGTCACTGCATCCCATTTCCCTCAGTCACTACATCCCATTACACTCAGTCACTACATCCCATTACCCTCAGTCACTACATCCCATTACCCTCAGTCACTACATCCCATTACCCTCAGACACTGCATCCCATTACCCTCAGACACTGCATCCCATTTCATCTCAGTCACTGCATCCCATTTCATCTCAGTCACTGCATCCCATTTCCCACATTCACTGCTCTCCTTTCCCTCACTCACTGCATCCCATTTCCCTCAGTCACTGCATCTCATTTCCCTCAGTCACTGCATCCCATTTCCCTCAGTCACTGCATCCCATTTCCCTCAGTCACTGCATCCCATTTCCCTCAGTCACTGCATCCCATTTCCCCAGAGTCACTGCATCTCATTTCCTTAGTCACTGCATCCCATTTCCCTCAGTCACTGCATCCCATTTCCCTCAGTCACTGCATCCCATTTCCCTCAGTCACTGCATCCCATTTCCCTCAGTCACTACATCCCATTTCCCTCAGTCACTACATCCCATTACACTCAGTCACTACATCCCATTACCCTCAGTCACTACATCCCATTACCCTCAGTCACTACATCCCATTACCCTCAGACACTGCATCCCATTACCCTCAGACACTGCATCCCATTTCATCTCAGTCACTGCATCCCATTTCATCTCAGTCACTGCATCCCATTTCCCACATTCACTGCTCTCCTTTCCCTCACTCACTGCATCCCATTTCCCTCAGTCACTGCATCTCATTTCCCTCAGTCACTGCATCCCATTTCCCTCAGTCACTGCATCCCATTTCCCTCAGTCACTGCATCCCATTTCCCTCAGTCACTGCATCCCATTTCCCCAGAGTCACTGCATCTCATTTCCTTAGTCACTGCATCCCATTTCCCTCAGTCACTGCATCCCATTTCCCTCAGTCACTGCATCCCATTTCCCTCAGTCACTGCATCCCATTTCCCTCAGTCACTGCATCCCATTTCCCTCAGTCACTACATCCCATTACACTCAGTCACTACATCCCATTACCCTCAGTCACTACATCCCATTACCCTCAGACACTGCATCCCATTACCCTCAGACACTGCATCCCATTTCATCTCAGTCACTGCATCCCATTTCATCTCAGTCACTGCATCCCATTTCCCACATTCACTGCTCTCCTTTCCCTCACTCACTGCATCCCATTTCCCTCAGTCACTGCATCCCATTTCCCTCAGTCACTGCATCCCATTTCCCTCAGTCACTGCATCCCATTTCCCTCAGTCACTGCATCCCATTTCCCTCAGTCACTGCATCCCATTTCCCCAGAGTCACTGCATCTCATTTCCTTAGTCACTGCATCCCATTTCCCTCAGTCACTGCATCCCATTTCCCTCAGTCACTGCATCCCATTTCTCTCAGTCACTACATCCCATTACACTCAGTCTCTGCATCCCATTACCCTCAGTCACTGCATCCTATTACACTCAGTCACTGCATCCTATTACACTCAGTCTCTGCATCCCATTACCCTCAGTCACTGCATCCCATTTCCCACATTCACTGCATCCCATTTCCCACATTCACTGCATCCCATTGCCCTCAGTCACTGCATCCCATTGCCCTCAGTCACTGCATCCCATTGCCCTCAGTCACTGCATCCCATTTCACTCAGTCACTGCATTCCATTACCCTCAGTCACTGCATTCCATTACCCTCAGTCACTGCATTCCATTACCCTCAGTCACTGCATCCCATTTCACTCAGTCACTGCATCCTATTTCCCTCAGTCACTGCTTCCCATTTCACTCAGTCACTGTATGTCGTTTCTCACTGACACTTCATCAAGTTTCCGTCAGATACTGCATGCCACTTGCGCAGTCACTGCAGCTCATGTCACTCTCTGACTGCATACAATTTCAATCAGTCTCTGCATCCCATTTCCCTCAGTCACTGCATCCCATTTCCATCAGTCACTGCATCCCATTTCCCTCAGTCACTGCATCCCATTTCCCTCAGTCACTGCATCCCATTTCAGTCTGTCACTGCATCCCATTTCCCTCAGTCAGTGCGTCCCATTTCCTTCAGTCAGAGCGTCCCCTTTCCCTCAGTCACTGCGTCCCATTTTACTGAGACAGTGAATCTCATTGAACTAAGACAGTGCATCCATTTCCCTCAGTCAGGGCCTCCCATTTCCCACATTCACTGGATCCCATTTCCCTCAGCCACTGCATCCCATTCACTCAGTCACTGCATCGCATTTCCCTCAGCCACTGCATCCCATTCACTCAGTCACTGCATCCCATTTCCTTCAGTCACTGCATCCCATTTCACTCAGTCACGGCATCCCACTTCACTCAGTCACTGCCTCCCATTTCAGTCAGTCACGGCATCCCATTTAAAAGAGACAGTGAATCCTATCCAAGTGAGATCGTGAATCCATTTCCCTCAGTCACCGCACCCTATTCCCCACAGTCACGCATCCCATTACACTCAGTCACTGCATCCCATTACACTCAGTCACTGCGTCCCATTTCCCTCAGTCAGTGCGTCCCACTTCACTCAGTCACTGCCTCCCTCTTCACTCAGTCACTGCCTCCCTCTTCACTCAGTCACTGCCTCCCACTTCACTCAGTCACTGCCTCCCACTTCACTCAGTCACTGCCTCCCACTTCACTCAGTCACTGCCTCCCATTTCACTCAGGCACTGCATCCCAGTTCACTCAGTCACTGCATCCCATTACACTCAGTCACTGCGTCCCATTTCCCTCAGTCAGTGCGTCCCATTTCCCTCAGTCAGTGCGTCCCATTTCCCTCAGTCAGTGCGTCCCATTTCCCTCAGTCAGTGCGTCCCATTACCCTCAGTCACTGCATCTCCTTTCCCTCAGTCACTGCATCTCCTTTCCCTCAGTCACTGCATCCCATTTCACTCAGCCACTGCATCCCATTTCACTCAGCCACTGCATCCCAGTTCACTCAGGCACTGCATCCCATTACACTCAGTCACTGCGTCCCATTTCCCTCAGTCAGTGCGTCCCATTTCCCTCAGTCAGTGCGTCCCATTTCCCTCAGTCAGTGCATCCCATTACCCTCAGTCACTGCATCTCCTTTCCCTCAGTCACTGCATCTCCTTTCCCTCAGTCACTGCATCTCCTTTCCCTCAGTCACTGCACCCCATTTCACTCAGTCACTGCAACGCATTACCCTCAGTAACAGTATCCCATTTCGCTCAGTCCCTGCATCCCATTCCATTCAGCCACTGCATCCCATTTCACTCAGTCACTGCATACCCATTATCCTCAGTCGCAGCATCCCGTTTCCACAGGCACTGCATTTCCTTTCCCTCAGTCACTGCATCCCATTTGCTTCAGTCACTGCATCCCATTTATCTCAGTCACTGCATCCCATTTCCCTCAGTCACTGCATCTCATTCCCCTCAATAACAGTATCCCATTTCTCTCAGTCCCTGCGTCCCATTCCATTCAGCCACTGCATCCCATTTCCCACAGTCACTGCATTTCCATTCCCTCAGGCACTGCATTCCATTTCAGTCAGGCACTGCATCCCATTTCAGTCAGGCACTGCATCCCATTTCACTCAGGCACTGCAACGCATTACCCTCAGTAACAGTATCCCATTTCGCTCAGTCCCTGCATCCCATTCCATTCAGCCACTGCATCCCATTTCACTCAGCCACTGCATCCCATTTTGCTCAGTCCCTGCATCCCATTCCATTCAGCCACTGCATCCCATTTCACTCAGTCACTGCATACCCATTACCCTCACTCGCAGCATCCCGTTTCCACAGGCACTGCATTTCCTTTCCCTCAGTCACTGCATCCCATTTCCATCAGTCACTGCATCCCATTTATCTCAGTCACTGCATCCCATTACCCTCAGTCACTGCATCCCATTACCCTCAGTCACTGCATCCCATTACCCTCAGTCACTGCATCCCATTACCCTCAGTCACTGCATCCAATTACCCTGTCAGTGCGTCCCATTTCCTTCAGTCAGAGCGTCCCCTTTCCCTCAGTCACTGCGTCCCATTTAACTGAGACAGTGAATCTCATTGAACTGAGACAGTGCATCCATTTCCCTCAGTCAGGGCCTCCCATTTCCCACATTCACTGGATCCCATTTCCCTCAGCCACTGCATCCCATTCACTCAGTCACTGCATCGCATTTCCCTCAGCCACTGCATCCCATTCACTCAGTCATTGCATCCCATTTCCTTCAGTCACTGCATCCCATTTCACTCAGTCACGGCATCCCACTTCACTCAGTCACTGCCTCCCATTTCAGTCAGTCACGGCATCCCATTTAAAAGAGACAGTGAATCCTATCCAAGTGAGATCGTGAATCCATTTCCCTCAGTCACCGCACCCTATTCCCCACAGTCACGCATCACATTACACTCAGTCACTGCATCCCATTACACTCAGTCAGTGCGTCCCACTTCACTCAGTCACTGCCTCCCACTTCACTCAGTCACTGCCTCCCACTTCACTCAGTCACTGCCTCCCACTTCACTCAGTCACTGCCTCCCACTTCACTCAGTCACTGCCTCCCACTTCACTCAGTCACTGCCTCCCACTTCACTCAGTCACTGCATCTCATTTCACTCAGTCACTCCCTCCCATTTCAGTCAGTCACTCCCTCCCATTTCAGTCAGTCACTGCATCCCATTTAAAAGAGACAGTGAATCCGATCCAAGTGAGATCGTGAATCCATTTCCATCAGTCACCGCACCCTATTCCCCACAGTCACGCATCCCATTACACTCAGTCACTGCCTCCCACTTCACTCAGTCACTGCCTCCCACTTCACTCAGTCACTGCCTCCCACTTCACTCAGTCACTGCCTCCCACTTCACTCAGTCACTGCCTCCCACTTCACTCAGTCACTCCCTCCCATTTCAGTCAGTCACTCCCTCCCATTTCAGTCAGTCACTGCATCCCATTTAAAAGAGACAGTGAATCCTATCCAAGTGAGATCGTGAATCCATTTCCATCAGTCACCGCACCCTATTCCCCACAGTCACGCATCCCATTACACTCAGTCACTGCGGCCCATTTCCCTCAGTCACTGCGTCCCATTTCCCTCAGTCACTGCGTCCCATTTCCCTCAGTCACTGCGTCCCATTTCCCTCAGTCACTGCGTCCCATTTCCCTCAGTCACTGCGTCCCATTTCCCTCAGTCACTGCGTCCCATTTCCCTCAGCCACTGCATCTCATTTCCCTCGGCCACTGCATCTCATTTCCCTCGGCCACTGCATCTCATTTCCCTCGGCCACTGCATCCCATTTCACTCGGCCACTGCATCCCATTTCACTCGGCCACTGCATCCCATTTCACTCGGCCACTGCATCCCATTTTACTCGGCCACTGCATTCCATTTTACTCGGCCACTGCATTCCATTTCACTCAGGCACTGCATCCCAGTTCACTCAGTCACTGCGTCCCATTACACTCAGTCACTGCGTCCCATTTCCCTCAGTCAGTGCGTCCCATTTCCCTCAGTCAGTGCGTCCCATTTCACTCAGTCACTGCGTCCCATTTAACTGAGACAGTGAATCTCATTGAACTGAGACGGTGTATCCCATTACCCTCAGTCACTGCATCGCCTTTCCCTCAGTCACTGCATCCCATTTCACTCAGCCACTGCATCCCATTTTCCACAGTCACTGCATTTCTTTTCCCACAGTCACTGCATCCCATTTCCCTCAGTCAAAGCATGCCATTTCCCACAGTCACTGCCTCTCCTTTCCCTCAGTCACTGCATCCCATTTCCATCAGTCACTGCATCCCAGTTCACTCAGTCACTGCATCCCAGTTCACTCAGTCACTGCATCCCAGTTCACTCAGTCACTGCATCCCAGTTCACTCAGTCACTGCATCCCATTAACTTCAGTCGCTGGATCCCATTTCAAACAGACACTGCATCCCAGTACACAGTCACTACATCTCAGTTCACACAGGCACTGCATCACATTTCACATAGCCACTGCATCCCATTTCACACAGCCACTGCATCCCATTTCACTCAGTTACTGCATCCCATTTCCATCAGTCACAGCCTCCCACTTCACTCAGTCACAGCCTCCCACTTCACTCAGTCACAGCCTCCCACTTCACTCAGTCACAGCCTCCCACTTCACTCAGTCACAGCCTCCCACTTCACTCAGTCACAGCCTCCCACTTCACTCAGTCACAGCCTCCCACTTCACTCAGTCACAGCCTCCCACTTCACTCAGTCACAGCCTCCCACTTCACTCAGTCACAGCCTCCCACTTCACTCAGTCACAGCCTCCCACTTCACTCAGTCACAGCCTCCCACTTCACTCAGTCACAGCCTCCCATTTCACTCAGTCACTGCATCACATTTCCTCAGTCAATGCATCACATTTCCATCAGTACTGCATCCCATTTCCATCAGACACTGCATCCCATTTCCCACATTCACTGCATCCCAATTCCTTCAGTCACTGCATCCCATTTCACACAGTCACTGCATCCCATTACCCTCAGTCACTGCATCCCATTACCCTCAGTCACTGCATCCCATTTCACGCACTCACTGCATCCCATTTCACGCACTCACTGCATCCCATTTCACGCACTCACTGCATCCCATTTCACTCAGCAACTGCATCCCATTTCCCTCAGTCACTGCATCCCATTTCCCTCAGTCACTGCATCCCATTTCCCTCAGTCACTGCATCCCATTTCCCTCAGTCAGTGAATCCCAGTTCACTCAGTCAGTGAATCCCAGTTCACTCAGTCACTGCATCGAATTACCCTCAGTCACTGCATCCCATTTCCCACAGTCACTGCATCCCATTCCCCTCAGTCACTGCATGCCATTCCCCTCAGTCACTGCATGCCATTCCCCTCAGTCACTGCATGCCATTCCCCTCAGTCACTGCATGCCATTCCCCTCAGTCACTGCATGCCATTCCCCTCAGTCACTGCATGCCATTCCCCTCAGTCACTGAATCACCTTTCCCTCAGTCAATGCGTCACATTTCACTGAGTGACTGCATCCCATTCCACTGAGCGACAGCATCCCATTTCCACAGGCACTGCATCTGCTTTGCCTCCGTCACTGCATCCCATTTCCATCAGTCACTGCATCCCACTTCACTCAGCCACTGCATCCCACTTCACTCAGCCACTGCATCCCATTTCACTCAGCCACTGCATCCCATTTCACTCAGCCACTGCATCCCATTTCACTCAGCCACTGCATCCCATTTCACTCAGCCACTGCATCCCATTTCACTCAGCCACTGCATCCCATTTCACTCAGCCACTGCATCCCATTTCACTCAGCCACTGCATCCCATTTCACTCAGCCACTGCATCCCATTTCCATCAGTCACAGCATCCCACATCCACAGTCACTGCATCTCCTTACCCTGTCACTGCATCCGATTTCCGTCAGTGACTGCAACCCATTTCCCTCAGTCCCTGCATCCCATTTCCCACAGTCACTGCATTTCCTTTCCCTCAGTCACTGCATCCCAGTTCACTCAGTCACTGCATCCCAGTTCACTCAGTCACTGCATCCCAGTTCACTCAGTCACTGCATCCCAGTTCACTCAGTCACTGCATCCCAGTTCACTCAGTCACTGCATCCCAGTTCACTCAGTCACTGCATCCCAGTTCACTCAGTCACTGCATCCCAGTTCACTCAGTCACTGCATCCCAGTTCACTCAGTCACTGCATCCCAGTTCACTCAGTCACTGCATCCCAGTTCACTCAGTCACTGCATCCCAGTTCACTCAGTCACTGCATCCCAGTTCACTCAGTCACTGCATCCCAGTTCACTCAGTCACTGCATCCCACTTCACTCAGTCACTGCATCCCACTTCACTCAGTCACTGCATCCCACTTCACTCAGTCACTGCATCCCACTTCACTCAGTCACTGCATCCCACTTCACTCAGTCACTGCATCCCACTTCACTCAGTCACTGCATCCCACTTCACTCAGTCACTGCATCCCACTTCACTCAGTCACTGCATCCCACTTCACTCAGTCACTGCATCCCACTTCACTCAGTCACTGCATCCCACTTCACTCAGTCACTGCATCCCACTTCACTCAGTCACTGCATCCCACTTCACTCAGTCACTGCATCCCACTTCACTCAGTCACTGCATCCCACTTCACTCAGTCACTGCATCCCACTTCACTCAGTCACTGCATCCCACTTCACTCAGTCACTGCATCCCACTTCACTCAGTCACAGCCTCCCACTTCACTCAGTCACAGCCTCCCACTTCACTCAGTCACAGCCTCCCACTTCACTCAGTCACAGCCTCCCACTTCACTCAGTCACAGCCTCCCACTTCACTCAGTCACAGCCTCCCACTTCACTCAGTCACAGCCTCCCACTTCACTCAGTCACAGCCTCCCATTTCACTCAGTCACTGCATCACATTTCCTCAGTCAATGCATCACATTTCCATCAGTACTGCATCCCATTTCCATCAGACACTGCATCCCAGTTCACTCAGTCACTGCATCCCAGTTCACTCAGTCACTGCATCCCACTTCACTCAGTCACAGCTTCCCACTTCACTCAGTCACAGCCTCCCACTTCACTCAGTCACAGCCTCCCACTTCACTCAGTCACAGCCTCCCACTTCACTCAGTCACAGCCTCCCACTTCACTCAGTCACAGCCTCCCACTTCACTCAGTCACAGCCTCCCACTTCACTCAGTCACAGCCTCCCATTTCACTCAGTCACTGCATCACATTTCCTCAGTCAATGCATCACATTTCCATCAGTACTGCATCCCATTTCCATCAGACACTGCATCCCATTTCCCACATTCACTGCATCCCAGTTCACACAGTCACTGCATCAAATTTCACTCAATCACTGCATCCCAATTCCTTCAGTCACTGCATCCCATTTCACACAGTCACTGCATCCCATTACCCTCAGTCACTGCATCCCATTTCACGCACTCACTGCATCCCATTTCACGCACTCACTGCATCCCATTTCACGCACTCACTGCATCCCATTTCACGCACTCACTGCATCCCATTTCACTCAGCAACTGCATCCCATTTCCCTCAGTCACTGCATCCCATTTCCCTCAGTCACTGCATCCCATTTCCCTCAGTCAGTGAATCCCAGTTCACTCAGTCAGTGAATCCCAGTTCACTCAGTCACTGCATCGAATTACCCTCAGTCACTGCATCCCATTTCCCACAGTCACTGCATCCCATTCCCCTCAGTCACTGCATCCCATTCCCCTCAGTCACTGCATGCCATTCCCCTCAGTCACTGCATGCCATTCCCCTCAGTCACTGCATGCCATTCCCCTCAGTCACTGCATGCCATTCCCCTCAGTCACTGCATGCCATTCCCCTCAGTCACTGCATGCCATTCCCCTCAGTCACTGCATGCCATTCCCCTCAGTCACTGAATCACCTTTCCCTCAGTCAATGCGTCACATTTCACTGAGTGACTGCATCCCATTCCACTGAGCGACAGCATCCCATTTCCACAGGCACTGCATCTGCTTTGCCTCCGTCACTGCATCCCATTTCCATCAGTCACTGCATCCCACTTCACTCAGCCACTGCATCCCATTTCACTCAGCCACTGCATCCCATTTCACTCAGCCACTGCATCCCATTTCACTCAGCCACTGCATCCCATTTCACTCAGCCACTGCATCCCATTTCACTCAGCCACTGCATCCCAGTTCACTCAGTCACTGCATCCCAGTTCACTCAGTCACTGCATCCCAGTTCACTCAGTCACTGCATCCCAGTTCACTCAGTCACTGCATCCCATTTCACTCAGACACTGCACCCCATTTCACTCAGACACTGCACCCCATTACCCTCAGTCACTGCATCCCATTTCCCTCAGCCACTGCATCCCATTTCCCACAGTCACTGCGTCCCATTTCACACAGTCACTGCAACACATTGCACTCAGTCAATGCGTCCCAATTCCCTCAGTCACTGCATTGCATTTCACTCAGTCACTGCAACCCATTACCCTAAGTCACAGCATCCCATTTCCCACAATCACTGCATTTCCTTTCCCACAGTCACTGCATTTCCTATCCCTCAGCCACGGCATCCCCTTTCACTCAGCCACGGCATCCCATTTCACTCAGCCACGGCATCCCAGTTCATGCAACCACTGCATCCCATTTCCCACAGCCACTGCATCCCATTTCCCACAGTCACTGCAACACATTTCACTCAGTCACTGCATCCCATTTCCCTCAGTCAAAGCATCCCATTTCCCTGAGTCAAAGCATCCCATTTCCATCAGTCACTGCATCCCATTAACATCAGTCACTGCATCCGATTTGTCTCAGTCTCTGCATCCAATTTGTCTCAGTCACTGCATCCCATCACCATCAGTCACTGCATCCCATTACGCTCAGACACTGCATCCCATTTCACTCACTCACAGCATCCTATTTCATCAGTCATTGCATCCCATTTCACTCAGTCACTGCATCCCAATTGACTCAGCCACGGCATCCCATTTCACTTAGCCACTGCATCCCATTTCACTCAGTCACTGCGTTCCATTTCCCTCCGTCACAGCATGCCATTTCCCACAGTCACTGAATCACCTTTCCCTCAGTCAATGCGTCACATTCCACTGAGTGACTGCAACCCATTCCACTGAGTCACAGCGTCCCATTTCACACAGTCACTGCAACACATTTCAATCATTCACTGCAACACATTGCACTCAGTCAATGCGTCCCAATTCCCTCAGTCACTGCAACCCATTTCCCTCAGCCACGGCGTCCCATTTCACTCAGCCACGGCGTCCCATTTCACTCAGCCACGGCGTCCCATTTCACTCAGCCACGGCGTCCCATTTCACTCAGCCACGGCGTCCCATTTCACTCAGCCACGGCGTCCCATTTCACTCAGCCACGGCGTCCCATTTCACTCAGCCACGGCGTCCCATTTCACTCAGCCACGGCGTCCCATTTCACTCAGCCACGGCGTCCCATTTCACTCAGCCACGGCGTCCCATTTCACTCAGCCACGGCGTCCCATTTCACTCAGCCACGGCGTCCCATTTCACTCAGCCACGGCGTCCCATTTCACTCAGCCACGGCGTCCCATTTCACTCAGTCACTGCGTCCCATTACCCTCCGTCACTGCGTCCCATTTCCCACAGTCACAGCATGCCATTTCCCACAGTCACTGAATCACCTTTCCCTCACTCAATGCGTCACATTCCACTGAGTCACAGCATCCCATTACCCTCAGTCACTGCAACCCATTACCCTCAGTCACTGCAACCCATTACCCTCAGTCACTGCAACCCATTACCCTCAGTCACTGCAACCCATTTCCCTCAGTCACTGCAACCCATTTCACTCAGTCACTGCAACCCATTTCACTCAGTCACTGCATCCCATTTCCCTCAGTCACTGCATCCCATTTCCCTCAGTCACTGCATCCCATTTCCCTCAGTCACTGCATCCCATTTCTATCAGTCACTGCATCCCATTTCCATCAGTCATTGCATCCCATTTCACTCAGTCACTGCATCCCAATTGACTCAGCCACAGCATCCCATTTCACTTAGCCACTGCATCCCATTTCACTCAGTCACTGCGTCCCATTACCCTCCGTCACAGCATCCCATTACCCTCAGTCACTGCAACCCATTACCCTCAGTCACTGCAACCCATTACCCTCAGTCACTGCAACCCATTACCCTCAGTCACTGCAACCCATTACCCTCAGTCACTGCAACCCATTACCCTCAGTCACTGCAACCCATTACCCTCAGTCACTGCAACCCATTACCCTCAGTCACTGCAACCCATTACCCTAAGTCACTGCATCCCATTTCCCACAGTAACTGCATTTCCTATCCCTCAGCCACTGCGTCCCATTACGCTCAGTCACTACATCCAATTTCCCACACTAACAGCATCCAATTTCCCTTAGTCACAGTATCCCATTTCTGACAGACACTGCATTCCATTTCAATCAATCACTGAATCCCAATTCACTCAGTCCCTACATCCCATTTCCCTCAGCCACTGCATCCCATTTCACTCAGCCACAGCATCCCATTTCACTCAGCCACAGCATCCCATTTCACTCAGCCACAGCATCCCATTTCACTCAGCCACAGCATCCCATTTCACTCAGCCACAGCATCCCATTTCACTCAGCCACAGCATCCCATTTCACTCAGCCACAGCATCCCATTTCACTCAGCCACAGCATCCCATTTCACTCAGCCACAGCATCCCATTTCACTCAGCCACAGCATCCCATTTCACTCAGCCACAGCATCCCATTTCACTCAGCCACTGCAACCCATTACCATCAGCCAATGCTTTCCATTTCCCTCAGTCACAGCATCCCACATCCACAATCACTGCATCTCCTTACCCTGTCACTGCATCCGATTTCCGTCAGTCACTGCAACCCATTTCCCTCAGTCCCTGCATGCCATTCCATTCAGCCACTGCATCCCATTTCACTCAGTCACTGTGTCCCATTTTCCACAGTCACTGCATTTCCTTTCCCTCAGTCACTGCATCCCATTTCCCTCAGTCACAGCACGCCATTTCCCACAGTCACTGCCTCTCCTTTGCCTCAGTCACTGCATCCCAGTTCACACAGCCACTGCATCCCATTTCACACAGCCACTGCATCCCATTTCACACAGCCACTGCATCCCATTTCACACAGCCACTGCATCCCATTTCACACAGCCACTGCATCCCATTTCACACAGCCACTGCATCCCATTTCACACAGCCACTGCATCCCATTTCACACAGCCACTGCATCCCATTTCACACAGCCACTGCATCCCATTTCACACAGCCACTGCATCCCATTTCACACAGCCACTGCATCCCATTTCACACAGCCACTGCATCCCATTTCACACAGCCACTGCATCCCATTTCACACAGCCACTGCATCCCATTTCACTCAGTCACTGCATCCCATTTCACTCAGTCACTGCATCCCATTTCACTCAGTCACTGCAGCTTATTTCACTCAGTCACTGCAGCTCATTTCACTGAGTCACAGCATCCCATTTCACTCAGTCACAGCATCCCATTTCACTCAGACACTGCACCCCATTTTACTGAGACACTGCATCCCATTACCCTCAGTCACTGCATCCCATTACCCTCAGTCACTGCATCCCATTACCATCAGTCACTGCATCCCATTACCATCAGTCACTGCATCCCATTACCATCAGTCACTGCATCCCATTACCATCAGTCACTGCATCCCAGTTCACTCAGTCAGTGAATCCCAGTTCACTCAGGCACTGCATCACATTTCACTCAGGCACTGCATCACATTTCACTCAGTCACTGCATCCCATTTCACTCAGCCACTGCATCCCATTCCCCTCAGTCACAGCATGCCATTCCCCTCAGTCACTGAATCACCTTTCCCTCAGTCAATGCGTCACATTTCACTGAGTGACTGCATCCCATTCCACTGAGTTACAGCATCCCATTTCACTCAGTCACTGCATCCCATTTCCATCAGTCACTGCTTCCCATTTCACTCGGGGACTGCATCCCATCTCACTCGGGGACTGCATCCAATTTCACTCAGGCACTGCATCCCATTTAACAGTGAATCCTATTTAACTGAGACAGTGCATCCATTTCCCTCAGTCACAGCATCCCACATTCACAGTCACTGCATCCCATTTCCCACAGTCACTGCATTTCCGATCCCTCAGTCACTGCCTCCCATTTCACACAGTCACTGCCTCCCATTTCACACAGTCACTGCCTCCCATTTCACACAGTCACTGCCTCCCATTTCACACAGTCACTGCCTCCCATTTCACACAGTCACTGCCTCCCATTTCACACAGTCACTGCCTCCCATTTCACACAGTCACTGCCTCCCATTTCACACAGTCACTGCCTCCCATTTCACACAGTCACTGCCTCCCATTTCACACAGTCACTGCCTCCCATTTCACACAGTCACTGCCTCCCATTTCACACAGTCACTGCCTCCCATTTCACACAGTCACTGCCTCCCATTTCACACAGTCACTGCCTCCCATTTCACACAGTCACTGCATCCCATTTCAATCATGCACTGCAACACATTGCACTCAGTCAATGCGTCCCAATTCCCTCAGTCACTGCATTGCATTTCACTCAGTCACTGCAACCCATTACCCTAAGTCACAGCATCCCATTTCCCACAATCACTGCATTTCCTATCCCTCAGCCACGGCATCCCCTTTCACTCAGCCACGGCATCCCCTTTCACTCAGCCACTGCATCCCATTTCACTCAGCCACTGCATCCCATTTCACTCAGCCACTGCATCCCAGTTCACGCAACCACTGCATCCCATTTCCCACAGCCACTGCATCCCATTTCACTCAGTCACTGCAACCCAGTTCACTCAGTCACTGCATCCCATTTCACTCAGTCACTGCATCCCATTTCACTCAACCACTGCATCCCATTTCACTCAGCCACTGCATCCCATTTCACTCAGCCGCGGCATCCCATTCCCCTCAGTCACTGTATCCCATTTCTCTCAGTCCTTGCGTCCCATTCCATTCAGCCACTGCATCCCATTTCACTCAGTCACTGCATCCCATTTCCCACAGTCACTGCATTTCCATTCCCTCAGTCACTGCATCCCATTTCACTCAGGCACAGCACCCCATTTCACTCAGGCACTGCACCCCAGTTCACTCAGGCACTGCACCCCAGTTCACTCAGCCACGGCATCCCATTTCACTCAGTCACTGCGTCCCATTTCCCTCCGTCACTGCACCCCATTTCCCTCCGTCACTGCACCCCATTTCCCACAGTCACTGCATCTCCTTTCCTCAGTCACAGCATGCCATTTCCCACAGTCACTGAATCACCTTTCCCTCAGTCAATGCATCCCATTCCACTGAGTCACTGCATCCCATTCCACTGAGTCACAGCATCCCATTTCACTCAGTCACTGCATCCCATTTCCATCAGTCACTGCATCCCATTTCACTCGGGGACTGCATCCCATTTCCCTCCGTCACTGCGTCCCATTTCCCACAGTCACTGCATCTCCTTTCCTAAGTCACAGCATGCCATTTCCCACAGTCACTGAATCACCTTTCCCTCAGTCAATGCATCACATTCCACTGAGTCACAGCATCCCATTTCACTCAGTCACTGCATCCCATTTCCATCAGTCACTGCATCCCATTCCCCTCAGTCACTGCATCCCATTCCCCTCAGTCACTGCATCCCATTCCCCTCAGTCACTGCATGCCATTCCCCTCAGTCACAGCATGCCATTCCCCTCAGTCACAGCATGCCATTCCCCTCAGTCACAGCATGCCATTCCCCTCAGTCACTGAATCACCTTTCCCTCAGTCAATGCATCACATTTCACTGAGTGACTGCATCCCATTCCACTGAGTCACAGCATCACATTTCACTCAGTCACTGCATCCCATTTCCATCAGTCACTGCATCCCATTTCACTCGGGGACTGCATCCCATTTCCCTCCGTCACTGCGTCCCATTTCCCACAGTCACTGCATCTCCTTTCCTAAGTCACAGCATGCCATTTCCCACAGTCACTGAATCACCTTTCCCTCAGTCAATGCATCACATTCCACTGAGTCACAGCATCCCATTTCACTCAGTCACTGCATCCCATTTCCATCAGTCACTGCATCCCATTCCCCTCAGTCACTGCATCCCATTCCCCTCAGTCACTGCATCCCATTCCCCTCAGTCACTGCATGCCATTCCCCTCAGTCACTGCATGCCATTCCCCTCAGTCACAGCATGCCATTCCCCTCAGTCACAGCATGCCATTCCCCTCAGTCACTGAATCACCTTTCCCTCAGTCAATGCATCACATTTCACTGAGTGACTGCATCCCATTCCACTGAGTCACAGCATCACATTTCACTCAGTCACTGCATCCCATTTCCATCAGTCACTGCATCCCATTTGACTCGGGGACTGCATCCCATCTCACTCGGGGACTGCATCCCATTTAACGGATACAGTGAATCCTATTCAACTGAGACAGTGCATCCATTTCCCTCAGTCACAGCATCCCACATTCACAGTCACTGCATCTCCTTTCCCTGTCACTGCATCAGATTTCCATCAGTCACTGCATCCCCTTTACATCAGTCACAGCATCCCATTTCCAACAGACACTGCATTCCATTTCACTCAGTCACTGCCTCCCATGTCACTCAGTCACTGCATCCCATTTCCCACAGTCACTGCATCCCATTTCCCACAGTCACTGCATCCCATTTCCCACAGTCACTGCATCCCATTTCACACAGTCACTGCATCCCATTTCACACAGTCACTGCATCCCATTTCACACAGTCACTGCATCCCATTTCACACAGTCACTGCCTCCCATTTCACACAGTCACTGCCTCCCATTTCACACAGTCACTGCATCCCATTTCACACAGTCACTGCATCCCATTTCACACAGTCACTGTAGCACATTTCAATCATTCACTGCAACACATTGCACTCAGTCAATGCGTCCCAATTCCCTCAGTCACTGCATTGCATTTCAATCAGTCACTGCAACCCATTACCCTAAGTCACAGCATCCCATTTCCCACAATCACTGCATCCCATTTCCCACAGTCACTGCATTTCCTATCCCTCAGCCACTGCATCCCATTTCACTCAGTCACTGCATCCCAGTTCACGCAACCACTGCATCCCATTTCCCACAGCCACTGCATCCCATTTCCCTCAGTCACTGCATCCCAGTTCACTCAACCACTGCATCCCATTCCCCTCAGTCACTGTATCCCATTTCTCTCAGTCCTTGCGTCCCATTCCATTCAGCCACTGCATCCCATTTCACTCAGTCACTGCATCCCATTTCCCACAGTCACTGCATTTCCATTCCCTCAGGCACTGCACCCCATTTCACTCAGGCACTGCACCCCATTTCACTCAGGCACTGCACCCCATTTCACTCAGGCACGGCATCCCATTTTACTCAGCCACGGCATCCCATTTCACTCAGTCACTGCGTCCCATTTCCCTCCGTCACTGCGTCCCATTTCCCTCCGTCACTGCGTCCCATTTCCCACAGTCACTGCATCTCCTTTCCTCAGTCACAGCATGCCATTTCCCACAGTCACTGAATCACCTTTCCCTCAGTCAATGCGTCACATTCCACTGAGTCACTGCATCCCATTCCACTGAGTCACAGCATCCCATTTCACTCTGCCACTGCATCCCATTTTCCACAGTCACTGCATTCCATTTCACTCAGTCACTGCATCCCATTTCACTCAGTCACTGCATCACATTTCACTCAGTCACTGCATCACATTTCACTCAGTCACTGCATCACATTTCACTCAGTCACTGCATCACATTCCCCTCAGTCATTGTATCCCATTCCCCTCAGTCATTGTATCCCATTCCCCTCAGTCATTCTATCCGATTCCCCTCAGTCATTCTATCCGATTCCCCTCAGTCATTGTATCCCATTCCCCTCAGACACTGCATCTCATTTCCCTCAGTCACTGCATCCCATTTCACTCAGTCACTGCATCCCATTTCACTCAGTCACTGCATCACATTCCCCTCAGTCATTGTATCCCATTCCCCTCAGACACTGCATCTCATTTCCCTCAGTCACTGCATCCCATTTCACTCAGTCACTGCATCCCATTTCACTCAGTCACTGCATCACATTCCCCTCAGTCATTGTATCCCATTCCCCTCAGTCATTCTATCCGATTCCCCTCAGTCATTCTATCCGATTCCCCTCAGTCATTCTATCCCATTCCCCTCAGACACTGCATCCCATTTCTCTCAGTCACTGCATCCCATTTCTCTCAGTCACTGCATCCCATTTCACGCAGTGACTGAATTCCATTTCCCTCAGTCACTGCAACTCATTCCCCTCAGTAACATTATCCCATTTCTCTCAGTCCCTGCGTCCCATTCCATTCAGCCATCCATTTCACTCAGTCACTGCATCTCCTTTCCATCAGTCACTTCATTTCCATTCGCTCAGTCACTGCATCCCATTTCACTCAGTCACTGCATCCCATTTCACTCAGCCACGGCATCCCATTTCACTCAGCCACGGCATCCCATTTCACTCAGCCACGGCATCCCATTTCACTCAGCCACGGCATCCCATTTCACTCAGCCACGGCATCCCATTTCACTCAGCCACGGCATCCCATTTCACTCAGCCACGGCATCCCATTTCACTCAGCCACGGCATCCCATTTCACTCAGCCACGGCATCCCATTTCACTCAGCCACGGCATCCCATTTCACTCAGCCACGGCATCCCATTTCACTCAGCCACGGCATCCCATTTCACTCAGCCACGGCATCCCATTTCACTCAGCCACGGCATCCCATTTCACTCAGCCACGGCATCCCATTTCACTCAGCCACGACATCCCATTTCACTCAGCCACGACATCCCATTTCACTCAGCCACGGCATCCCATTTCACTCAGTCAATGCAACCCATTACCCTCAGTCAATGCAACCCATTACCCTCAGTCACAGCCTCCCGTTTCCACAGGCACTGCATCTGCTTTGCCTCAGTCACTGCATTCCATTTCCATCAGTCACTGCATCCTATTTCACTCAGGGACTGCATCCAATTAAACGGATACAGTGAATCCTATTCAACTGAGACAGTGAATCCTATTCAACTGAGACAGTGAATCCTATTCAACTGAGACAGTGAATCCTATTCAACTGAGACAGTGAATCCTATTCAACTGAGACAGTGAATCCTATTCAACTGAGACAGTGAATCCTATTCAACTGAGACAGTGAATCCTATTCAACTGAGACAGTGAATCCTATTCAACTGAGACAGTGAATCCTATTCAACTGAGACAGTGAATCCTATTCAACTGAGACAGTGAATCCTATTCAACTGAGACAGTGAATCCTATTCAACTGAGACAGTGAATCCTATTCAACTGAGACAGTGAATCCTATTCAACTGAGACAATGAATCCTATTCAACTGTGACAATGAATCCTATTCAACTGAGACAGTGCATCCATTTCCCTCAGTCACAGCGTCCCACATTCACAGTCACTGCATCTCCTTTCCCTGTCACTGCATCCCATTTCCATCAGTCACTGCAACCCATTTCACACAGTCACTGCATCCCATTTCCCTCAGTCACTGCATTCCATTTCCATCAGTCACTGCATTCCATTCCAACAGTCACAGCATCCCCTTTACATCAGTCACTGCATCCCATTACCCTCAGTCACTGCATCCCATTACCCTCAGTCACTGCATCCCATTACCCTCAGTCACTGCATCCCATTACCCTCAGTCACTGCATCCCATTACCCTCAGTCACTGCATCCCATTACCCTCAGTCACTGCATCCCATTACCCTCAGTCACTGCATCCCATTACCCTCAGTCACTGCATCCCATTACCCTCAGTCACTGCATCCCATTACCCTCAGTCACTGCATCCCATTACCCTCAGTCACTGCATCCAATTTCACTGAGTCACTGCATCCAATTTCACTGAGTCACTGCATCCCGTTTCACTGAGTCACTGCATCCCGTTTCACTGAGTCACTGCATCCCGTTTCACTGAGTCAATGAATCGTATTTGTTGTTCTCACTTGAATGCAATGGTCATGAATCTCCTCCAATGGCTTGTCATGTATTTCCAATGCAAAATTTTACCAAGTTTTGATTTTCAATTTTGATTACATGTGTCTCCTCTATTCTATAAGTTGCTGAAATAAACTCAAATTTGATAAGTCATAATTCAACCTCCATTACCTACAGAGTTAATTTCATCAAACAGATCCAATTAGAATTGTCACATTCCCAAATCCTGATTCAAGTTTTTCTACTTATGGGCCACGTGGTTCAGAAGAAAGACACTGAGAGTCAGAGAGATGTACAGTCGGGAAACAGATCCTTTGGCACAATTTGTCTATGTTGACCAGATATCCTAAATTAATTTAGTCCCATTTGCCCATTTGGCCCATATTCCTCTCAACCCATCCTATTCAGATACCCATCCACATGCCTTTTAAACGTACAAGCCTCCACCACTTCCTCTGGCAGCTCATTCCATACATGCACCACTCTGAAAAAAATCCGGTCCATTTTAAATCTTCCCTCTCTCATTTTTAACCTATTCCCTCCAGTTTTGGATTCCAGCAACCCGGGGAAAAGATCTTGGCTGTTCGCTCTATCCACGTCCCTCGTAATTGTATAAACTTCCATATGGTCAGCCCTGAACTCCAAAGTTCCAAGAAATAGCTGCCTGTTCAAGCCCACGGTATACCTCCAACCTCCGATGCTCGTAACATCCTTGTAGATCTTCTCTGAACCCTTTCAAGTTTACAACATACAACAATACAGCGCACAACAGGCCCTTCGGCCCTCAACGTTGCGCCGACATCCTTCCTCTCGCAAGGAGACCAAAATCGATTGCAGTATTCCAAAAGCAGCCGAACCAACGTCCTACATGGCTGCTAAGTGATCTCCCAACTCCTATCCTCAATGCACTGACCGATAAAGGCGAGCACACCAAATGTCTCCTTCATATCCTTTCTACCGGTGGCTATACTTTGAAGGAACTACGAAACTGCACTTCAGCGTCTCTTTATTAAGCAACACTCCCCACAACCTTCAGTGTAAACGTGCTGCACTGATTTGCCTTTCCAAAATCTAGCACCTCACATTTATCTAACCTCAACTCCATCTGCCATTCCTCAGTTTACTGGCCCTTGTCAATGTCCCATTGCATTCTGAGGTGACCTTCTTGGCTGGCTACCACACCTTCTATTTTCATATCCAAATCATTGCATCACTTCAACTCCCCCTCCCACTCCCTGAACGACATGTCCATCCTGGGCCTCTTCCAGTGTCACAACCAAACCACCCAGAAACTGGAGGAGCAGCACCTCATATTCCACCTCGGGAGCTTCCAACTCAATAGCCTCAATTTGGACTTTGCCACCCTCAAAATCTCCCCACCCGCCAGCCTCATCCCAAGACTATCTCCTCCCCTCATCCCCGCCTCCATGACCTGTCCGCCTTCTCTCCCACCTATCCACTCCTCCCACCTCACTGACCAACTCCCACCACTGCTTGAAATTATTATTCTTTTCACACTTCATCAGCTCGACGTTATTTCTAAAATCTATTTTCCAATTGTTGGAAAAAGTGAGATAAAGAGAAGTAAAAGAAGTTACATTCTTACCACTCGGGAAATCTCTGAATATTCTTCTGTTGAAAGGCCGCCAAGGAACGATGCAATTCTTTTGTCACAAACGCTGTGAGGGAGACATCTTTTTCGGTTCCACTAACTCCACCCGAAGGAAGACAAACCCACATAACATATCTAGTGACTTAAAACATACTCTATTGTTGCCCAAGGTAGAGAGCTGGATGAACACAGCAGCTCAAGCAGCAGAGGAGCAAGAAAGCTGATGTTTCGGGACGAGACCCTACTTCAGAAAATTGGCGCTGGAGAATCTGAGATAACAATGTGCAGAGCCGGATGATACTGCTTGGCCTGCTGTGTTCATCCAGCTTTACACCTTCTTATCTCAGATTCTCCAGCATCTGCAGTTCCTACTGCCTCTATTGTTGCCCTTTCACTTTACTGAACTAATATGAGCCAGTAGTTTTGTTTCGGCTCGTGTAATCTTACAGTTATTGGCCTGTACAAAATCCTGAATTAATTTTGATCGACTGACGGGAGGAGAGATGAATTTTATAGAAATTTTTGTTTTCTAACAATTTGCAGAGGGCATTGTGGGCGATTGAAGGACAGTGTTATTATCTTCCAGGTCTGCGGACTGCATCGTTACCAACTTGCCCATTTGCATATACATACAATATTCATTATTTAGCAATAAAACATAATAAACCAATACTGTGTACTAAAAACAACCCGCACATATCAATGGAAATTTAAATATTTATCATAGAGTTTGACGGATTGAATTCAATGATACAAAGCAAAAACCAGGGAAGATGAGTGCAGTTGGTCAGCACTTTTGCCACTAAGTGGAGGTTGGCAGTTTGAGGCCACCCAGGAACAAGCAAGCTCTGTCTAACTCCAAGGGCAGCACGGTGGCTCAGTGGTTAGCACTGCTGACTCACAGCGCCAGGGACCCAGGTTCGATCCCACCGTTGGGCGATCTTCTGTGCGGAGCTTGTACATTCTGCCCATGCCTGCATGGGTTCCTGCTGGGTGCTCTGGTTTCCTCCCACAGTCCAAAGATGTGCAAGCTAGGTGTATGGGCCATGCCAAACTTGCCCATTGTGTTTAGGGATGTGTAGATTCAGTGTGTTAGTCATGGGAAATGTGGGGTTACTGAGGAAAGGGTCGAGGGATGGGTCAGGGTGAGATGCTCTTTGGAGGGTGGCTGTGGACTTGTTGGGTCAAAAGGGGCTTGTTTCCACACTGTAGGGATTCTATGATATGAAAGTATCTTTTGATGTGGACATTCATGGGTATGCTGTAACAGAGACCTTGAAATACTGCACAACAAATATTTGGAACTAGACTGTCAATTCAGACATAGCATCAAAAAGGTCATGGAAGTTGTCACCGATATTAAGCAGGATTGATGAAAATCCAGCAGGAAATGGTGTCAAAAGGCACAGTATCTTTTATTCATCTCCAGTTATTTTGTCCAAGGCACTGGATGCTGGCAGGATTGAAACATTGAAGAAATGCTTCACAAATCACATATAAGGACCTGCACATCTTTGAACAATGGGAGGAAACTGCAGCACCTGGCAGAAGCCCCTTGCAGACGCGGGGAGGACGTGTCAATTCCACACAGATAATTACCCAAGACTGGAATCTCAATTGGCTCCCCAGTGCATGAGCAGCTCTAACCACTGAGCAACTACCTTGCCCAGAAGGGGTTTTATAAGCGCATACTTTATTTCCATTCATAGTTGGGGAAAGACAGATCCAATCCTGTATGTCCAACCAAAATAACATATTGTAGATATCATGACAACAATCAGAAATGATTTTGAATTAGTAAATCAAAAAAATTAAAATTGTTTCCAAGCCTAAATACGAGATAAGGTGCAGTTAAGATGAATAGTGCAACAACAAAAAGGCCATATTTTATGTGACCATCGGTAACACTTGAAAACTTGCAACAATATAGTCACCAGTAGAGATCTGAAGTGGCTTGATGGTGCACTCCTTCAGACACTGGAATGAAACTCCAAAGATCACAAATTCTCCTTCAATACCGTGTTATAACAGTCACTGCATCAACCTGTGTTTATGGGCCTGACTGGAAACCCACACAACATGCATAAACAAAAAAAAATCTAAGGTGAAATCTAGGAGAAAAAAATGCATGTATGCAACGTCTTTGAAAAGCAATTATCTGTAGTGGATGCAAGCCCAGAAGGAATCTTGTTTCGCAGATTGTATTCATTTGCACTGCAGGTCATGCCAGTCAGAATCAGTTTTCGTTTCATGACAGATAACTAAAATGTCCATGACAATGAACTTTGGTTGATCAGAAGATTTTAAGTAAGGACTATGTCTTGTGTGAGCTGACGGCATTACGGGATGGAGAAGGTACATGCACTGCTGGCATCTTGACACCATTGAATGAGCAAGCGTGGACGCAAAGGTTGTAACAGGTAACAATTGTACAGGCAATATCTTTTGAGCTCCTTCCGAGCAAGCCTGTCATACTCTAACGCTGTGCTAGACCCTCACTTCCTCCACCTTACGTACGCTGCCTTTTTCTTTTTGACAAGAAGCACCTCTGTACCCGTCATCCAAGGCTCCTTAATCTTACCCCTTCTTACCTGTCTCAGAGGAACAAATTTATACATCACTCGCAACAACTGCTCCTTGAACAGCCTCCACATGTCTGCTGTGCCCTTTCTGTGGAACAATTGCTCCCAATCTCTACTTCCCAACTCCTGTCTGATAGCATCATAGTTTCCTTTGCCCCAGTTAAATATCTTCCCCTGGTAACTGCTCCTTTCCCTTTCCACGGCTATAGTAAATGTGAGGCTGTTGTGGTCACTGTCGCCAAAGTGCTCTCCCACCACGAGATCTGACACCTGTCCTGGCTCACTGCCGAACACCAAATCCAAAATGGCCTCCCCCCCTCGTCGGCCTGTCCACATACTGAGGAAGGAAACCCTCCTGAACACACCTGACAAAAACGGCTCCATCCAAACCATCTGCATGAAGGAGGTTTCGATCTATATTGGAAAAGTTGAAGTCACCCATAACAACAACCCTGCTACGTTTGCACTTTTCAACAATCTGCCGGCCAATGAGTTCTTCGATCTCCCAACTGCTATTTGGGGTCCGTTGAAAACCCCCAGTGAAGTGACTGCTGCCTTGCTGTTCCGAACTTCCACCCACACTGACTCAGTCGACAAACCTTCCTTGGCAACCTCAGCCCATACCACCTCAGTAGACGAGTCCTCAAAGGTTCTTTCAGCCGCCGTTATACTGTCCTTGACCAACAAAGCCACACCTCCCCCTCTTTTACCACCTTCCCAGACCTTAATGAAAGATCTAAACCCGAGAACCTGCAACATCCATTCCTGACTCTGCTCTATCCATGTCTCCGAAATGGCCACAACATCGAAGTCCCAGGTACCTATCCAAGCTGCAAGCTCACCTACATTATTCTGGATACTCCTGGCATTAAAGTTGTCACACTTCAATCCAGCTTGCTGTCTGCCAGCACAATTCTGTGACAGTGAGGTCCTGACCATGTCCTCCCTACGCTCATCCTCCTGTGTACTAGGACTACACCTCAGTTTCCCATCCCCCTTCTGAGCTCGTTTAAATCCACCCAAATGGCACTAGCCAATTTCCCACCCAGGATATTCGTGCCCCTCTGGTTCAAGTGGAGACCATCCTGTTTGTACAGGTCCCACCTTCCCCAGAATGAGCCCCAATTGTCCATGTACCTGAAGCCCTCCCACCTGCACCATCCCTGCAGCCACGTCTTCAGCTGAAATCTCTCCCTGTTCTTTGCCTCGCCTACACGTGGTACGGGTGACAAACCAGTGACGACCACGCTGTTTGTTCTAGCTCTCAGCTTCCACCCTAGCTCCCTCAAATCATGCCTGACATCCCTATCACTCTTTCTACCTACATCGTTGGTGCCTACATGGACCACGACTTGGGGCTGGTCAACCTCTCCCCTCAGGACCCTAAACACATGATCCGAGACATCACGGACCCTGGCACCTGGTAGGCAACACACCAATCGTCAGTCTCTTTCGTTCCCGGCAAATCCTCTATCAGTCCCTCTAACTAATGAGTGAGTCCCCACTGACTATCACTCTCTTCCTATCCCCGCTTCCCTTCTGTGCAAGAGGGACAGACTCTGTGCCAGAGACCTGCGCCCTACTGCGTGCCCCTGATAAGTCGTCCCCCGGAACAGTACCCAAAACGGTATACTTATTTTTCAGGGGAGCGACCGCAGGGGATTTCAGGGGAACAACCGCAGGGGAAGGTTAGTCAAGCTACACCGGGTAACCGTACATTTTTGGCTGAAGAAACATGTGTTTCAATGTGAGCTAATGGAAGAAGCCATGGAGTCAAAGCTAAACATTTCGACAATAAGACAACCAATCTTAAAAGCAGCAGACAGCGAGAAAAAGAAATGAGCTGCTTTAATATCCGGTTAAAATTTATGTGGAATATCAGATGGAATTTTCTTATTGACTCCATTGTGCAATCATGTCGAGCTAAAAATGTTAACTGCATTAATTAATACTAACCAGAAACGGACTTTGTCGTAAATGGTTTGACGATTTTCTGTATCTGGAAAATCCCTTTTCCTTCTCGAACGAAGATCGTACCGACCCATGGTACCAAACTGTGAGTCAAACGGATGGGACTCGTAATCTTTGAATTCCTCATCAAAATAGTCTAATCGTATGGTTCTGTGCAATAAAAGAGAAAGAATAAACATGTTTCCCACAATTTTGCTGATGTTTACGAACAGAATGCACAAATTCAAAAAGTTTGAGCTGGCATGTCTGCTTCCTCCAGCCTGTTTAAACTGTTCCATTCAATGTGAAATCTGTGATAAGTTTTGGCACTGGTCTATTTGATCTGTGCCACCACCTTCTATTAGTCATACATGCTTTCCCCCTCTTCCTGTAATACATTGCTTGAAGTGTTCAATGAGATTTTGATTTTAAATCTTATCGTCATATTCTTTTGATTCTCAAGCATCAATGAATCTGATGTCGCCGCCATTCCATGCAGTGCACAGCACGTCAAACAGGAGTCTTACTCTCGGCATGAGCACAGAGGTAGTATGGGGTCATAACTGTCTCATAGTTCGGAATGAAATTCTATATACAGGGTCATGTAGAGTCATGCAGTTAATTTTATTTGACATGCTATTTCTTTTCTTCACAATTATGCTGGATTTAAAGTGATCTTCACCCTCATTTAAAATGAATCCAATATCCAACCATCTGTAAAACTGGCAAATCCAAATTTTAATTGGAGTTTAGTGTTTCACAAATATATTACTTTTTTTAAAATTATATTCGAGTCAACATTAACATTTCATTCCCTGACGCCGGGTGAACTTACTTTCAAACTCCAATTTTCCTTCGGTATTAACAGAGAGGTGAGCCTTTTTGCAAGCACTGAAAGGCTGCACCAGTTTATGGTAAAACTTGCGGAACTGTAAGTTTCACAAATATGTTCCTATTAAAGACTAATTCCTATTGAAGCAGTATGAAGCTAAATTCGTTCAACAGGGCAGCAAAACAGTCAAGATTTTAAAAGCAAGCAACTATTTTGAAGTCACTCTTTGAACTAAATTCCATCTTGGTGTGTGAGAGTCCATAGGTTCCTCACTCTCAAAGAACCATTCAAACTGTCATGCAATTACTGAAACACACAGACAAAAAACATCAATGTTAACAGTCACTAAGATTTTGACAGTGATGTGGAATTCGTATTCAATGCACGCTGGGGAAAATCTGTTCCAATCTGGATAGTACTCACTTATCACCATCCCACCTACCTTCCCCAGCACCACCTCCCCCTCCACGCTCCTTGTTTCTGAGCTCCCTTCCACCCTCCATTTCTCAGGAAGGGTCCTGACCCAAAACCTCAACTTTCTTGAGCCTCTGATGCTGCCTGCCCTGCTGTGTTCC